>NC_081348.1:54798895-54813502 GCF_029784015.1 Lycium ferocissimum
GATTTGTCCCGGGGGTTAAAAATTTTACTTTATTAAATCATTTACTTTCCATATACTAATTACTATTCGCCTTCACATGTATATATTGTACTAGATAATAAGTTAAAAAGCCCGAAATAATTAAAATAGAGAAGAACTAACATTTTTCGACCAATTAATGGCAACCCGGACCAACCCGTTACGCCCACATCACCCGACCAGCCCGACTAAAACATTTGACTGAAGCCCACGACCCCACGTTTCCACTTCTACAACCTAAGGATCAAACAAAAGCGCGACCACAGCATCTTTCTCACGCTTTACATCATCTCCGTTTAACAGAAGCTTAATATCCGCTTTAGATAGCGAGATCTTTGCCTATCCTTTTTTCGTGCAATACTCACTCTCGCCTTCCCCGTTCGTTGTCGTCTTCTCATGCTCCATCTCCATTTCCGGAAAACCCCAAATCCCCTTTCATCATCGTGGGAATCCGCCCACTTCATTTTCGTACTACGAACTTTGTCGTCGACTTTACTTTACTCGTCACCGTCCTTGCCTTCTTCTTCTTATTCCTTTTCACACAAACTTACAACCTTGTCTCATCCATGCGATTCTTATCATGCCATTTTTGTGTGAAGTATTATCTCTTTCTACCTTTGTGCGGCGTGTTTTTAACGTACTTTGTCCGTTTTAGTGTCGGATAGTACCTTAAATCTCGAAACGGAGAGTCTCGGTCTCTCCATTTTCGGTTAAGATCTGAATCGAATCACGTGAGTTTCGTCCTATTCTATAACGTTTAAGTTTAGAAATAACCTCGAGAACCAAAATCAAGTTCAAAAATCCCGCTTAGAATTGAAACCCTAAAATTTTAATTTGACATCTATAAAATGACTTTAAGCCCTCGGTAGCCGAAGGAAGAAAAAGATAGAAAATCCGGGTTGCTTTTTTCATTCGATTCATCTAAGAAAAAGACAAAAAACTTTAGTTCTTAAAGCCTCAATACTTTCAATCGACTTTATTTTGACTCAAGTTCGGATCTATCGATATGATAGAGTAGATTCGAGACCTCGTCTTGTAGTTCTTTGCACCACAAGAGGTAAAATCAGTATCCCTATGTCTATTTTTGTTGTTAATTCTTGTTAAGATGGATTTCCATGAAATATAAAACGTATCGTTTGCGATTCGGGTGCTTTCACGGCAATGTAATGTGATGCAGACATGAATGCACATATACGAGGTATTATGCACATTTGCTTTGAAGTTGATCCCTTTTTTTTGAATTTGAATGTTTGGTTGATTTAGATTTAGAGTTTAGCATTGGCTTTTTGAATTACATTAAAACAATAGATGACAATGCGAGTAAAACAAGATGAGTACAGTCGGTAGTTGTACATAATACATTTGATAGAATAATTGGCTCCATGAATAAGATTATTCTACTTTAAAAAAGAGCATATTTGCTATATGTACGTATGCGCATACTGTATGTATGCTTATTTAGTTTACCTCTTGGGTTAAAATCGTTCAGCTCATTGTAGAAATACATTGCCCTTTAGATTTTCGATGAATTCTAGAATGTTTGGCAGCATGTAAATTTAAATTTTAAAAGTCGTGTTCAAGTATCAAAATGCTTCTTCCATGTTTGTACTTGCTGAATGAAAGACGTATTTCCTCTCTTTGAAATATCACGTGAAATACTTGTTGAGAAATTATATTTCCCGTGGCTAATCCTTTTCTTTTCTCTTCTTTTCTTTTGCATGACATATCGGAGTCGAAAAGTCTTACTTTAAGACTCGACGTCACCTTGCAAGGGCCTAAAATGTGCATCCACATCTCCACTATGTGCCTCGCTCTTCCTCGAAACTCGTCAAGGAACAGGTAGACGATGCGAGCGGGGGAAATGATAAATATTTATTTGTGTTTTTCCTTTAGCTGTCCATCCATAATCTTATACCTGCTAACCTTTGGTTGCTAACATGAAAACTGATTTGTTGGTTTCTTTTTGTTTGTGATTGGCTTGGAGTTTGAAACATTTTTCGTAGTCAAGATTCTGATTTAGGCAATTAATATCTAGTTATTAATTAAGTCATTCGGTCACATAGGATTATCACTCTTAATTCTAGGTGCTCACTCGCTCTATCGTGTGAAATGTAATATCGGATGAAGGATTTATCAAAATGTACGTAATTTTTTTATACCAAGAGGGCAGTAGCTGTAACTCTTTTCCTTAAAAACTTGATCTCATCTTCAAATAAAAAGCAAGTAGAGTTTCCTTCGGAATTTAGTTTTCAGCCATGACAAAAATAATGTTTCTGCCAACTACATCTTAGAACGCCTCCATTATATACTTCTAAAGCAAGTTGTGAGTCTAACATTTTAAAAAAAAAAAAAAAAAACCAAAGGCCAATTCCTATACGTCCGTTTATAACAAATATTATTAATTTCACTTTATACATTTAACCTTACATTCTTGAATCCGAATAGTGTTCGATAATCCTCATCTTTTTTAATTCATTTGAGGTTTTGAGTTAAGTATTTGCCTACTTGTTTCTCAAACGCTTGGCTTTTTAAATTTACTCGGTCAGGTTTTAACCGTCTTTTAACGGATCTTAAAGGGTGCTTAATACCTTCCCTTTAGATTAATAGAATCCTTACCTAGATGTTTTGGTTTCGTAGACTTTAAAAATAAAATCAACTTTAGATAAATTACTTTAATTACCTTAGGTGTCCTAATTCACCATAAATAATTAGGTGGCGACTCTTAACTTTAAATAACCCGGAATTACCCGGATGTTGTAAACTATTTTGACCCCGGTTAAAATAGGGTATAACAGTACTTTGCGCCCGTACATCTCTCGCTTCATTGAATGGTATAAATTCGAGACTTCAATTTTATTTCTCACTTTTCACATTCCCAAGCCCTATCACGAAGTTCTTCTTTCCCAACCTTCAAGATACACTAAGGTAAGCAACCCTAACCTATTCCAAATGGATTCTAACATATATCTATGAACATTCAGCAAGAATTCATTGTTCTTAACCTAGGGTTTTCAAGAAAACCCAATTTAAGGGATTCAAGACTAACCTTTGGGATTCTTCTTCAAAGTTCAGATTTTTATCACAAGTTTGAAGGGTTACCAGGTATTTAGGGCTTCTATCTACGTGTCGGAAGATCTTTGTTCTTCCCCACGCCACATTCTTCCATGATTATACGAAAGTTCACCAAAAACTAGGGTTTTAGACACGTTCATGATAAACCCTAAGTCCATGTACCATGATATACTATGTTAGATTACTAGTTCGCTATTGTATTCCTAATCTTTCATTTTGGTAATTGGGAATCCATCAGTAATCCATGAAAATCCATATATTGCATTCCATGGGTTCCTACATGCAAGATATTAAATATTATGGGCAAAAGACATAGATTGACCCTTAAACTATACCCCAAAAGTAGATATTACACTTAAACTTTAGTAGTGACCTATTACACACCTAATATATGAAAAAGTGATATTATTTGCTCCCTGAGAGCTGATGTGGCATAAAATGTAAAAATAATTAAAAAATAGGCGCGTTTTAGTTAAAATTAATTCATTTTTCCTTTTTTTTTAATACCAAATTTATATTTTTTTAATCCCACCCCCACGCCCCACCCGTCCCTTTCTTCTTCATTTCCCCACCCCTCCCACCTTTCTTCTCCATACTACTTCCGCCCACACCTTTCTTCTGCACTCCCTTTTTCTTTCCTATCTTCTCTCCTCCCCTCATTTCCTCCATTTTTCTTATCATATCCATTATCTCCTTCACTGTATCCATTATCTCCTTCACTGTAATTTTTCAGAGGATAAGAAAATCAAAATTAGTATTTCTTGGTGTTCATTGACGAAAATCAGAATTGAAGAATTCTTTAGGGACCAAAATAACTGAAAAGAAAAATTAAAAAATAAAAGTGCAAATGAAAGATGAATGTCTTTGCTCTCAAATCAATGGTGACTTTCTATTGTGATTTATGGTAATGGGTTGGTGGGGAATGGTAAAGAGGAATTGATAGTGGTATTTTGATTTTGGTGGTGGCTATTGAAATCATTTGGGCTGATGGTAGAGGAAATTAATGGTAATGATATCGTGACTTTTTCTGGTGTTGGTAGTAGTATGAAATTGTAGTGGTGAAGGCGGCGTGACCGTGGTGCTGGTGGCGTGAAGGATTTGGAGGGTGGGGTGGCATGAAGCATTTAGGGGGTGGGGGCGGCGTGACGGTGGTGACTGGTGGCGTGAAGGAGTTGGGAAGTGGGGGTGGCGTGAAGGTGGCGGAGAAAGGGGGGGGGGGGGAAATGAAGAAGATGGAAAATCAGTTTGTTTGTTAAAATTTAAAAATCATTGTTTACTTTAATTTTGTGAATAAAATAAAAAAAAGCAAAATTGTTAAAGAATAAATAAAATAAAATAAAAAATCGTGAAAGGATAAATGACGTGTCGCGCGCGTGTGGAGCACTTCCACACCTGAGACTGGTTATATGTGCGTCAGGGGGTAAATAATATCACTTTTTCATATATTAGGTGTGTAATAGGTCACTACTAAAGTTTAAGTGTGATATCGACTTTTGGGATATAGTTTAAGGGTCAATTTATGTCTTTTCCCTAAATATTATGCTTACTTTCATGAATATCCTACATGTCTACACATTTTCATGCAAATAAATTATAAAATCTTTATCCATGTTATAATACAAGATATCCATGTTATAATACAAGTCATGTTTTGATGCAATGCATGGGCTTCTCAACCAACTATATCATGTTCATGTTTTTGGGAGTTGCACAGAGTACCGAGAAGGTTTTACACCTGAAACTACGGACGCCAACGTAGGATAAGGATCGCTCCACCTCGTAGGACGATTCCTTCATATATTTCCCATTGAGGGATATGGATCCATTCATGTCATGTTCATGTCTTGTACCCCAGCAAGGTACAAGATGGCTCAACTGATCGGGCAGAGATCAGACGCCATGTACTAACGTGGTGGTTTCATGTCGGTTATATTAATGCTCTCCCACAGATACTTTCTCATGTTATATCTATGTATTTAAGTTCATGTTCATGATCAGGTTTCAGTTTCAGTTCTATTATTTCATGTGTCATGCTTATTTCATTCAGTTGCTTTTACATACGATGCAGTATTTACGCGCCGACATCCCTTTGTATTGCCGGGGAACTGCATTTCACGATGCGGTATGGATTTACGGACGACGCATCCGCTCAGTAGGATCGTCCACGTATCGACTTTTGCCCCATCTTCTTCGCTTTAGTGATTACTTACATTTATGTCGGTTATGCAGTTAAGGTATCTTTGAGGGCCTTGTCGTCCACAAAGATGTTCTACAATTCAGATTCATGATAGGGGTTTCATAGACTAGTCAGTTATGTTATGTCAGATACTCGGAATTGTGTAGCCATCTTTGGCTCAGTTTATGATATATCTGCATTCACGTTTTATACAAGTATTTTATTAAATATAATGACTTCTCATTGTTTATTAAGGCTCATCATGTTTCATGTAATATTCTGCTCATGTTTATGCCTCATGATGATTCAAAGACGTCTGCGTTCGGCTCGGTCACACGCAAGAAATCGAGCGCGCGTTTCGCCCCTGCGGTCATGGTCCGAGACGTGACATGAAATTCGTTTACTCAACATAGCACAAGAGATTTCTAACAACGTTAATTAACGTGGTCCAACGTGCTATAAAAGATCTATCTTTGCAAAAAGATAATAGACCAGCACATGTGATAGCCACATGGTCCTTATATTAGTGGGATTTCTCTAGTGCATCATTTTCTTAGATTTATAATTGATAGTATAATTGACCATTGTAGCATAAGTAATATTTTCTTTGTTTTGATTTGTTTGAAATTATTTAATTTAAAATTTTCATTTGCCTTTAAAGATAAACTATTATAGTAGCATAAATATTATGACATATTTAAGACTGCAAATCTTCCATTCGTTTTTTTAAATGTTGAGCCCGGTTTGTGTGTGTGTGTGGGGTGGGGGGTGGGGGGGGGGGACTACAAGGGGGCGAAGGGGTTCAATTGAATTCCCTTCGTCAGAAAATTACACTCTATATATAAGGCCAATTAGTTTAGTTATGTATAAATACTAAGTTTTGAATCTCCTTAACACAATATAAACTTCAGCTTAGCAGCCGAAGGGCATAATGTTTAGCCCATTTTTACGGGTTGGAGTCTCGCTGGAGATATTTTTTTTGCTTTTTTAAATCCCCTTATCAAAAGTCGGTTGTGCCTGCCTAGTCAAATCAATTAACATACGTTGAATGGAGAGAGTTATTTTTTGTTAAAGGACACGGGGGACCAAGACTTTGGAGACTGCTTGAATGTGACTTCTGCTCAAACATAAAGTTTATTAATCACCAGATATTAAGTGATTCTAGTTATTTCCCGTTTACTCTATGATTGGGGATTAAGCAAATCATAAAGGAATATAATAAATTAATATCATAGCTGAGTTAGAATTGTTGACTCCATGTAGACTTTTGCCTATTGATGGGGGAGCATTATTAATCATCAGATTGTAAGGTTCCTTTGTACACAATTAAAAGTGGACATGGACTAGTATATTGGCATACATGCCCAAGGAATCCAAAACATTTTAGGAGTTCCTCGACGTGCCTCTTCTGCTATTTAAAAGTCAATATATGCTTGTTGTCTGTCACATTCATGATTCACCCACTAGCTGAAACGTTAAACTACAGCCAACCCTTATGGACTTTAATTTCACTTTTGACTAATACTTTTTTAACATACACAAGAAATCTACCGAGGAACCACTATTTAAACTGCATATCTTCAAGCCATTCTAGCAGACTACAGAGTAAATTTAACTCATCACACTCCTCGATATATCTCAACTTCATGGAGTTCTTTAGAATTTTAATTTCACTTTTTGCTCTTCAATTCTTACTTTTTCTATCACCAATCCATACAGCACCTGGAAATTCCAATCTTTTCAGGGAATACATTGGAGCAGAGTTCAAGAATGTCAAATTTAGTGATGTTCCCATTCACTCTGGCGTCGAATTTCACTTCATTCTCTCTTTTGCCATTGACTACACCACTTCTTCTCCATCACCTGCAAACGGTCAATTCAATATTTTTTGGGATACAGAAAACCTCACCCCTTCTTCTGTTTCCGCGATTAAAAACCAACATTCTAATGTCAAAGTAGCATTGAGCTTAGGAGGTGACAGTGTTAGAGGAGCTAGTGCATATTTCAACCCTACTTCAATCGATTCTTGGGTTTCAAATGCTGTCTCTTCTCTTACAAACATCATTAAGCAATACAATTTGGATGGAATTGATATTGACTATGAACATTTTCAAGCCGATCCTAATACCTTTGCTGAGTGCATAGGCAAACTAATCACAACTCTCAAGAACAACGGAGTTATTTCGTTTGCTTCTATAGCTCCGTTTGATAATGATGAAGTTCAGAGTCATTACAAGGCGCTATGGAAAAGCTATGGTCACCTTATAGACTATGTTAACTTCCAATTTTACGCGTACGATGAGGGAACCACTGTGTCTCAATTCATGGACTATTTTTCTACTCAAAGATCCAATTATGAAGGAGGAAGGGTTCTTGCTAGCTTCAGTACAGATAGCAGTGGGGGATTAAAACCAGAAAATGGATTTTTCACAGCATGTAGTCAGCTTAAAAGTAAAGGAGAGTTGGGTGGAATATTTGTGTGGAGTGCTGATGATTCAAAATCAAATGGCTTCAAATATGAGAAGCAATCACAAGCATTACTAGCCATACCCCACTAATGCTTTCACCTATGTTCACTTCAATATTGTAATATTCATACTTATGTACCTCCTTGTTTTTATAAAATTTTGAAGATTTGAATCAATATACTACTATTGGGTTTATGTGCATTACTGAGAAAATGAAAAGAACTGGCCCCTTTTCTTTGGTGTAGTTGCAAAATAGTTTCTTAAGTATCAATCGAACAATTTGGGCTTTTTAAGTTTGTCAAAAGTACACTTTTGATCGCCCTCAAATATTTATTAAACTCAAAAGAAAAATCATAATTTCAATTTAACAATTAAAGTTTGATGAAAATATTTGACTAACACCAAACACTGCTCATTTTTAGCAAATTTGAAGAACCAAAGTGCTCAATTGACAGGGCTCGCACATGTTTTGCAGTACCCCCAGTGAATACTCCTCCGTGGTTTGATCTATTCCACATACTTAACTAAGAATAAGAACAAAGGATTTCTTTCTCTTTTTTTTTTTTCTTTTTTGTTTTTCAACTTATTAGCAAAGATAAGGGACCATTTTTGTCATTTTCTATGCATTATTCAGAAAAGGGAACTAAGTCTTTCGTTCTATCTTTGCCACTACATTTCAGACTATTCAGCAGCAAGCAAAATTAACAACACAACCAAACGCATTAACCAAAAGAGATTCAAGCAAAGAACTCAATAAATTGACAATCGAATTATAAAAAGGTAGTGCAATTTCATTAATTAAACACTAACATACTTTACATTACACCAAACAAAAACAAACACTAAATTAAAAACCCACATTCTTTAACTATTCCCATTCTTTTAACCACCAAACCCATACAAAGTCCTTCCTTGCCTCTTAAGTGCATAAACAACATCCATAGCAGTAACAGTCTTCCTCCTAGCATGCTCAGTGTAGGTAACAGCATCACGTATCACATTCTCCAAGAATATCTTCAGCACGCCACGTGTCTCCTCATATATAAGTCCACTTATACGCTTCACTCCTCCTCTACGTGCCAATCGCCTAATAGCAGGCTTAGTGATACCTTGAATGTTATCTCTAAGGACTTTACGGTGTCGTTTTGCTCCCCCCTTTCCTAATCCTTTTCCTCCCTTTCCACGACCCGACATCTTCAATCAACCTCTATTCTCTGCAAAATAAAAGAAAACAAATTGAACTTATCAGAAAAAAAAATTACATTTTTACATGATTTCAAGAAAACCCATTGCAAAACAAATTATAAGTTTACATGATTTAGAGAAAATACATTTCAAGAATAATTACACTTTCACATGATTTAGAGAAAACCCATTTCAAATTACACTTTTACGTGATTTAGAGAAAACCCATTTCAAAAAAATCAGACCCATATAAAAAAAAATTATTCTAACCGGAAATTAACAGAGACATTACAATATCAGAGCAGGTTAATATTAATGAAGAGAACTAATAGAGCACATTGAGAGAGAAGGATATAATGGTGAACCTGATTGCAATTGGAAGCTTAAGTAATTTGAATAGTAATGAAGAGAGTTAGATGAGAATGGAGATCCGGACTCTAATCTTTGGTCTATTTAAGGGCTTGTGATGTTGTTGAGAGCTTCGATCTATGTGAAGGTCACGAGGAATAATATTGGCCGTTGATGAGATTTGCGACGGTTGAGATTCAATGTAATGTAACTGACGAAGATTAATGACCTGGGATTCTGTGTTTTCTTTTCTAATTGAGGTTCCAAAATTTGAATTTTTTTTTTCCTCATATTTGGGGGCGTGGGAAATATTAGAAATTATAGGCGGGACGCGTACAGCCAAGGAGGAAAAGGCTGATTTAAGCATTTTTCTTATAGGTTTGGGTTTAATGTTTATTAATATACTGATTAACATTATGCTATGGTCTAACGTTTATACTAATATTTACCATTGATGAGATTTGTAAAGGTTGAGATGCAATGTAATAAAAGTGACGAAGATTAATGATCTGGCATTTTGCGTTTTTCCCAAATTGGGGTTCCAAAATTTGAATGTTTTTTCTCATATTTGTGGGAAATACTAGTAGAAATTATGGGTGGGACGAGTACCGCCAAAAAGGAAAAGACTGGATTTTGCTAACTTTCATTTGTTAGGTTATTTTTAAAATTTGTTTGGCCTCATTTGTTTTCATTAAGATTAAGACGTCTGAATCTGAATGCACATCTGAATGATTAAGATGTTGTCTCTAGAACAAATTTAATGATTAAGACCGCTTTGTTTTTTTTAACATCTGAATGTGCAGAACATATTTATTTAAACACAATAAATATACAATTCAAATAAAAAAGTAACTAAATAAAAATTTAATAAAATAAAATATTATTTGACAAAAAATGAAACATTTATGTTCGCTAGTGATGGTGAAGATGCTTTGTAATGATGGCGGGTGGGGTAAGGGTATGGTGGTGTGTTAGGTAGGGTAGGGGTGGTGGGTCTGGGGTAAGGGGGTGGTTAGGTGTAAGGTAAGTGGGTGGTGGTGAGTGTGGGGGGGGGGGGGGGAGGAGTGGTGGTGGTAGTGGGGTGAGTCGTGGTGGTGTGTTGGTGAGGAGGGTGGTTGGGGGTAAGATAGATGAGTGGTGATGGTGGGTGGGTTGTTGGGGTGGGGGTGGGTAGGTGGGGTTGGGGGGTTGAGGTGGTGTTACTGGTGAGTGGAGGTGTTGGGATGGTGTTGCTAGTGAGTGGAGGTGTTGGGGTGGAGTCAGTGGTAAAAATTATTCATAAAAAAATACCTCTTAATGTTATTCAAACTTTGTTCAAGATCTTAATGATTAAGACCTATTCAGACCAAATAAGTTGTTAGATCTTAATGTAAACAAATGCACTTAGTGGTATAAGGTCTAAACCATTCAGATTCAGACCTCCATTAAGTGCAAACAAATGAGGCCTAAATATATTTCTTAAAAAATTTACTCCCTCTTTAATTTAAAACTACAAGATTGAAAAGTCTCTCTACATTTTTTAGGAAAAAGTTGCAAATATATCCCCAACTTTACAATTTAGAGTAGTTATAACCTCGTTAAAAAGTAGTGCATATATGTCCTGCCGTTACACAAATGATGCAATTATACCTTTTCGTTGACATAATTTAAAAAAAAATCATTTAACTTGTTTTTTTGTTAAGAAGATGTCATGTAGCTTTAAAAATAGTCAACCCATATTTTAGTAGACTCATTTTTTTAAAAGACACGTGATAAATTTTTTCCTAGTAGGTCGTGTTTGATTTGTTTTAAAAATGGGTAGACTTTTTTTTTAAAGCCAAGGAGATATTTTTTCTCAACGAACCAAACAACCCACTAAAAAAGTGTCTCGTGGCTTTAAAATAAGTGGGTAAGTTTTTTTTTTTTTTTTTTTTTTTTTTTTTTAAAGTCACGTGACATTTTCTTAATTAAAAAGATAAGCTAAATGATTTTTTTTAAAACCTATCAACGAAAAGGATATATTTGTACAATTTGTGTAACGACAAGGGTATATATGCACCACTTTTTTAACGAGGAATATATCTGCTCTAAATCACAAAGTTGAGAGATATATATTTGCACTTTACCCTATTTTTTACACCTAGTCAAACTAAGATATTTAAATTGGAAAAGAGAGTGCATGTTTTCCAGAAAAACGTTAGATTCTAACCTAATGTTTGCTCATTTGTTACTCAATCTTGCAGACTAAACATTATAATATCATCTAACGTTTGTAATGATTTACAAGATTGTAAACTATGATCTAAATTTTTCTCCAAATATTTTTTGCTTCATCGAAAGAGATCCTTAGCCTATGATTTAAATTATGCATAAATTACATGAAGAATTCATGCATAACTAAACCCGATAATACCTGCATAATTGATACATGCATAACTAATACCTGCATTACTAATATCTTCATATTTAATGTCTGCATGACTAATACCTGCAAAATCCTAACTAGCTACCAAACGACCCCTTGTTGTTGGCAAAATTTTCTAAGTAGAAAAAAAAAAAGTAGGATATGGGCCAGAAGCAACTGGGTTAGAGTTTTGGGCCTACAATTTTGGATCAGTCTTCTCAGGTGAACCTCAACTCTATTCGCCTATCTACATTTCAAACATTTTCCAATCCAAATCTCATTCTAGTACTAGCATATATGAGAAGCAATCACGAGTATTACTGGCCATAACCCGCTAGTGCTTTCATCTCCTATGCAATATTGTAATAATAGTCATACAAATCTAAAGTTATTCACCTCTTTGTTTGTACAAAATTATGAGATCGATATACTACTGTACTTACTATTTGAGCCGAGGATCTTTCGGAAACAGCTGTCCTACCTTGGTAGGAGCCCAGACCCCACGTTGTAGAATTTTACTATCCCATGAAAAATTACTAACGATCTGTGTAATTGAACCCTCAAAAGAATTAACGTAGTGAGGATGATTAGAATAACAAATGGTATATTAAAGGAGAGAATCTATAATAAGGTAGAAAACGGAGTGGGCAATTTGCAGGATTGCCCTTCGCTGGGGGTGGTTTTTAATTTTGCTCCTTGCTTTTGCAATTCGCCTAAAGGCGAGCATTTGAATCTTGGCATAGAAAATTTGCAAAACTGTCCATACAAATTCTGCCTTAAGGCTCAAATTCTGCCTTGCATAATCTGCCTTAAAATTTGCAAAGGCAGAGGACAAAAATTAAAGATCACCAATTTGAAGGTCAAAATTAAAGACCACCCCAAATGAAAGATAATCCGAGCAACAAAAAAGAAAAGGAGTCAATGAGATGGCCCAAATTAATTGAGTTAAAGTCCAATATGTCACAATCAATCAGGCCGAAAGTGTGGTACCAAAAGCTAGGTGTTGCATGAATTTAAAAACTTAAGCCTAGAATTAATCCACACTCATTTCCCTTCCAATCCAAATTACTTATGGCTTTGTGGGAATTAAACGACTCTTCTTGAACTATAACTTGAAACCTCCTAAGCAATATCATTGAAATTTTAATACTATTGGATTCTGGAATATATGAGCTATATAGTAGTAGACAAGCCACACTTTCATCTATTTATCGAAACAAGTTTTCTCCCGTAACCGTATATGTTTCATTTGTCCAAGACTTGAAGAACAGTTGAATTTTAGTACGTGGATATATGAGGTAACTTTTCGAGCCGACCAGAGTAATTCATGTATCATTAAAAAGAAAACGATTGGATAGTCATAGTCATATTAATTAAAGCCTGAACATGCATAGGCTTATCCAAGAATGACCATCAAGCGGTTTTTTTTGTTTTCATTTTTACTCCCTCCGTCCCATATTATTGTCCACTTTTCCTTTTACACGACCTTTAAGAAATTATAAATAAAAGTATACTTTTATCACATTGCCCTTATCTCTCTCTGAGAAATTGTACTCTAATCAATATTGGTTACTTTAAGAAAACAATTAATAGTAGGTTAAAATAGGAAAAATATAATTAATATTTTGTAAATGGACAAGTATTATGGAATGGATATTTTTATGTTAGTAATGTGGATAACTAATATGGACGGAGGAAGTATTTACTTTGGGATAAGGTGGGATATCCCGGGATTAACCTTGGGATAAATTTTATACCTTGTTTGGTTGAAGGCATAAATTTATCCCGGGATAAATTTATGCCTTCAACCAAACAAGGTATAAAGTTTATCCCAAAGTTAGTCTAGGATGACCCATCTTATCCCATCAATGTTAACATTATTTTATCCCACCTCCCAGGCAGGATAAATTAGTCCTGAAATTATAATCCCAAGATTATAATACCGGAATAACTAAGTCCGCGTACCAAACGACCCCTTATAACCCAACCTCCTTCCCGTTGGAAGGAATTAATCAGCATGGCTTGTCACTTATTGTAGTAGACGTCTCGACCCATTAGTTGAAAGTGATTTTTCCATAATTAGAAATGTAACCAATCACGTATAATAATGGAAAACTAAAGTTGACCATATAGGGGTAAACTTCTTTTCTTGATTTTGAGAGATGACAGTTTTAGCCATCGTCCATGTATATTCAGTGTATATCAAGTATATAACCAGTGTATAATGTATACCGTTTTGATCCGCAAAACTCGGAATTTAGTACATCGTTTTAGGAGGCCCTAATTGTAAGGATTTTCATATTCAATAGACTGTAGAACATAAACAATCTAATACAAATCCTAACATTATTTCGGAATCGTAGAACTTAATGATTTTCACATAAACATACAACAAGATTTACCAAGAAACATATCCGAGTCGGCCACAGCTTTCATTTGACTGGAATTAAGCGGAAGCAATTGATCTTGTATCTTGACAAAAACTAGTTTCTCTCCCTTTTCCTTACCGTGTTTCTTTCATAATAGGTATGGATGGAGTTACGCTATTCTACTTAAAGGCAGAGAGAGGACCAACAGTTAATTAACGCATTAATCTCACTTCCCATCAAAGTGAGGTAGTGGGAAGTTTTATCTAAAATAACTTCCCTACAACCAATACGATTTTAGCAATTATATTATTTATTAAACCAAAATATATTATAGCCACGTGGGCCAAAAACTTACATTCTCCCACTTGGCGAACGTGCCATTATTAACTTAATGGTTTAATAAATTTTTCAATCATTATGTGCACAACAAGATGCTAAATCCTCCTTTCATTGGAAACAACATTCATTGTTCTTTAATAAATCAACTAATATGAGTCATGGCGGTTATACATCGCTTTATTCGATATAGTCCCTTCCATGTACTACAATATCCGTCTATTACCCAACATAAACTTTACAACTACATAA
>NC_081348.1:54813602-54839009 GCF_029784015.1 Lycium ferocissimum
TGAAAAAATCTCTGAATGCTATCATGTTGTTTGGCAAAATAAATTAAAAAGGTTTAGATATATTATTCTTAGCATGATATTCCATATCTGCCTCATTGTTATCTAGTTCGTCATTCATCAATTAATTGAACTTACATCGATCATCACACAGCTTATAAATAAGGTGTTTTTATTAGGGTAATCAATAATCAAAATTATCAATAATAAACCAAATGACAGCAATACTAATTCTTTCAAAGAAAAAAAAGAAGTCAATTCTGATTGTTTGGTACAGTGATGGATGCATGGTGATCACATGTAAGTTGAAATAAGCCAATATTCCTACTAATTATGGACTTTTTGTTGGAATAATCTTGTAAAATAAGTGATTATCTAAATGGATCAGTACTTAATTAAAATAATGGCAGTAAATTACACTTCTAGTTTTCATATCGTCTATGGAGTACAGTAAGTTATGTACGTGGTTGTGGTTTTAACCTAATAAGATACTATTAGTTTTATAAAGTTCATAAATACATAAAACCTTACGGAGTAATGTGTAGCTGTCAAAGTTAATGGTTTAGTCAGCTTCTCCGTTGATTTCCAACTTTTCTCTTCTATAGTTGACTTTTAATTATAACATCTTGTACTTGGGATGGAGGGGGCGGCTCATGCAGCTTGTAAAGAAAAAAGTATTTTGAAAATGATGGCTTTTATGGCAAATTGAAAATCATATATCATATTTCGGTGCAAATATCACGCTGTAAATCAACAAGATCCAATGTTAAGTCTCTTTCAACTTCAAGTTTACTTGCTACAATACCAGAGTGAATATAATCTCCACCGAACATAAGCAACACTTAAAAATTCCCAAGCAATGAAGAAGGCTAGGCCACCAGAAAGAGAGAGAGAGAGAGAGAGACAGAGAGAGAGAAACTTAAAAACAGTGTTCACTGATCAATTTTCGTCCTGCCTTTGAAAAATAGATATATTAAGAGTTTTTAAAAGGGGTAAATTCAAAGGTAACCACTTTGTGGTTATGGAAAGTGGCTCTAAGCTCGCCCCTATATAGAGCAAGCCCATTCGCCCAATAGCCTTTTCTGGGAGAAGTTTTTGCACGGATTGTCCTTCAAAAGCAGTGCATTTTTAATTTTTCTTATACCATTATATGTGATGCTTTAATTTAACCTTATTGCTACTCTAACAAAAATATACAGACCCGCTTCACTCGACATAATTTCTGTAACATTTTTATCTTTAGATATTGAGCTTTTGCCTATATGAGCCAAAGTTCCGTAGGAATTAAGTTATGCGGCATAAGTTGTGTAGTATTTTCTAGATTATCTTGAGTGTTGAAAAAGTTGTCGTGTCCGGCATAACTTGTGATATGTTAAGATACATATGCCCAGCGAAATCTAAACTTATGCCATTTTTCAGATTATGTTGAGTGTTGAAAGTTTTGACGTGTCCGTCATAACTTGTGGGATGTTATGATACATATGTCGATTTACATGTAAACTTTAATTTGCCGAGTGAAATCTAAATTTATCTTAGGCCCAAACATGCTGAAGGGCAAAACTTAAAGACCGCTCCGAAATAGGGGCATTTGTGCGAATGGCCTTTTCCGGGAAATTACTCCTCCGACGAACGATTTGCCCTTCAAATGGATTGGTCTTTAATTTTTGTTCTTTAACAATCGAACTTATCTTTGAGGAAGGCATAAATTCTTTGGTCATACGGGCATAATTTCTGAGATATTATGATTTGAAAATATAAATTTATCGCCCACGAAATAACTATTTATTATGAGGGGTAAAAAATTAAAGACCAGCACAAAATAGGGGTATAAGTGTCAATGACCCGGTTACTCTTTGAGAGGATCACAAGAAGATGGAAGAGGGCTTGAGGATCAACGGGTATATTTCTCTAGAAACTGCTAACATTCAAGCACTCAATTGCATTTTCCCACAAGTATTCAATATCAAGAATGACGACAAATTAAATCTCAAGGCGTTCAAGATAGATGTTACTTATTCGTGACATAATTAATGTTCGTGAAAACTATAAAAAAAAACGTTTGTGATGAAATAATCAGGTTCACATTCAGAATAAAATTCAGATTCAATATTAAGCTACAAGTCTTTGAGTTCAAACACAACCCAAACAAATTCAAAAACACCCTCAAGCCCTTGAGCCAATTGTTGAAGAGGAGAATTGGAAGATACTTTCTCAAAACGCAGACATAATTTTTAGAAATCGTTAACACTCATTTTACTCGGAAATAAAATACTTCACTTGTTATATTATTTTCTAGTCTTGATTATTTTCGAGCGACAAAATTTATTGCTGCATATATAATGCGTTTGATAAGGGTACGCAAATAGTTTCGCAGTCCATAATAAACTAGGGGAATGGAAGTTCCAATTGCAACAGAGCTCATACTAAGATGTTTAGGTTTCTGATTGGTTTCAAACTTATAGACTTATATATTGACCAACCAACGAACGAAACGTCAAAGTAGACCTAGATCTAGCTGGTTTCTTTTTACTTTTCTTGCATCTTAACATGCAGAAATTTTGAAGTCTAAAAAACAATCATGTATATACCAGACAGAAAGATACAATTCATGAGAAGTGATGCAGATGATTCTTGAGGACCTACATATATACATATACCCCATTCTCGGTCAGGGCTGGAGCTAGAATGTTGCGATTCTTACCAAACGGCTTTCCAATAGCCTTTTAGTTTTAAATTTTATATTTATCTTAAAATTTCATTAAATACATATAAATTATTAATTTAGAGTCCAATAACTTAAAAAAATTAGAATTAAACGTAAATTTTAATCACATTTCTTCATCAGCACTATACACAGAGCAACAAATATAAGATGCTTTAGAGGTCCCCAGTCTCTTTCACATGGTGATATTGGCTATATGTGTATGCAATTAGTCTTTCAAGAATGCAAGGAATGTCAATTGGGAATCATCATATCCATGATTTAATTGAGTCAATGATATATTCCCTTATATTGTTATATGGATTCATTTATAAGCCTTGAAATGACCCCTAAATGAAAAGTTTAACCACACACAAAAATGAGGTTTAGAACATTAAGAATATGAGAGGAAAATTTAATTACATATTGCAACTTTTAAATTGAGTTCTTGTAGTAGAGAATGGTTCCGTCTTTTAATGTGTTTACGTGGCGCAAATTCGGATTATTCCGGAGCCCAAAAAGAACACCAGATAACCAGGGGCGGACCCACCTTGAAGGGTGGGGGGCACATGTCCCCGGTAACTTCGAAAAAAATCCTATGTACATATATTTTTATACCTTAAAAAACTATGATATATTTTAGAAGGACCCCTAAACATAATTGCTAAAGTAGTTCAGTTGGTCAGTGTGCTCCTAAGCTGGAGCTTGTGACTCGAGTTCGAGCCTCAGCTGCTACAAAATTTTGTTTTATTTTGTGGAGGACAATTGTGCAAATCTGTGTCTTTTCAAATTAGTCACATAATCTATTTAATTTTTTTTTTTTACCTTTTTTATTGCTTAGTCCCCTCCCACTTTACTTTTTCATTAAGTCCCTCCCCACAAAAACCCCAAATTCCAAAAGATCTTTTCCTACTTCCCATTTTTCTTTCCCAACGTAACAGAAGAAGAAACCCCTCCTTCGCCTCTCCTTTTTCTCAGAGACTCATCGACTTTTCCGGTAATCGAATTCGAGCCAACAATTGGACTTATCTCACGGTAAAGTTTTCCCTTCTTTTTCAATGACTAACATAAATTACTTATATTTAACTATATAATAGTATTTAATTCCGGGGATTGAGGAAGGCATAACTTTATAGGTTTAATTTAATTAAATAATGTATTATCTTATACTAAGCCCTAAAATCGTATCATATTATTAAATTTGGATTTTTTAATTAACTAAGTGGCAAGTGAATAATATTCATCATTTATATAACAAGTACAAATGTACAATTAACTTAAGGTCTTTAAATTATTGATTTGGCAAAAGCGTTGGTTGATGCAAATCTTGTGGAGACTTATTCACTTGTTTATTTACTTGTGAAGTTGACTCTGATTTTACCTGTCGCGAATGCAACTGTTGAAACAACGTTCTCATCCATGAAGTACATTAGAGATGAATTACGTAGTACTATTAGTGATGTATTTTTAAATAATTGTTTGATTTGTTACTTTGAGAAGAAAGTATTTGCAACTTAAGCAATCTTTGTATTGACCGTTTTTAAAAAATGAAAACGCGCCGAGTTCAAGTATGAGTTGATGATGTACTTTTGTTATATTAGTACAAAATTAATGATATTTGATAATATTGAAGTTTCTACTTTGCTATCATAATCATTAAGTTTTTTAAGAGTCGCATGCCTAACTTTGTCGCTAGTAATTGGTGAACTAAAGACAGTGATGCCCGCGTTGCGCTCAAATTCTGAGTCCGCGGCTCTGCAAACAATGGATGAAAAATAAAAAAAACAAGTCTCACCACTATCGATTAATGCACATGGTCGAGTCAAGAAAAAGAATCACAATCATACACGAGAGGGTAATTGTTGCCTACTAAAACAAATAAATAAAGATAGTTTAAAGTAATTTCATAATCTCCAATATAAGTTTTTGCTCAAATCTTAATAATTAAGAGCACTTATTTCAAACTTTAAACTAAAGGCTTATTTTGGAGCAACCACTACTGGAGAGGGTATTTTTGAGTTACTTCGCTAGTAAAGCGGATAGTTATTAACTACTTGACTTACGGTGAGGACTTCTTTATCCCAGAAATGAAACAGGAACAAAAGTTATTCTGTTTCGAATATTTCAAATATAAATTTTGGCCCTATTCCCAACTATTAATCAAGTGGGAAACGAATTCAAGAGCAACAGGTCACCGCTACCATTTTATCTCAAATTACCTGTTAGCTAAAGGAAGAAAAACTTACATGTTAGATCTACTACTACTAGGCTACTAGCTATCTGCCTAGCTAAGAATGACACCTTTCGTGTTTGATCTACCATAAGAAATATTTTAAAGGAGTCATTTCGCCATATATATTTTTTCTTCACAAATCATAGTATATTGGCAGTTGCTCCTATAGTTTAATTCCTATAATTAATACTCCTATGGTAACTTTAAAAAGCCTTCAAATATATAATAGTCTTACAGTGTAATTAAAGTATCTGTTAGTGTTATAATTTCCTATCTCCGCAAAAGACTTGATTTATACTTATCATCAATCTTTGTAGCAAACACTTTCATATTATATGGTTTTGTTAGTGATTCGAGTTTCTTTCAGGAAACATATTACTAGTAATTGCACAAATATCGACATCTATCCAAATTCATGATCCAAATAATAGTAATTTAAAGCTTATTGGATTAAAAAAAAAAAAAAGATAATTGACATATAGAATAGAATGACCACGGTGTGTGTGTATATATATATATATACTTACACCGAAAATTTGTAACAACATAAGTAATTATTTAAATAATAAATGTGTGAAAAACATCTCTCCTGCATTTACTAATTTGATGTAAATTTTTACTACGACCAACCCAAATATTATATACTTATCTATTAGTGCAGTTTCAGTAAAGGCATGCAAAAATGGTCATGAGTGTGACATCTAACCATGTCACTAGTCAATTCATCCATTTTAAGAAGAGGGGTTCCATGTGATAAGTCCATTAATGACACTAGTTGAACATCTAATCCGAAGTTTGAACCGTATTATGTCGCTCTAATGATGATTAATAGTCATGATATTATAATCCCTAACCTAATATAGACATAACAAAATGATTAAGATCTTATATTGCCCGTCACATGGCTAGAGATTAAAATATATGATTTGATTTATTTTTTACAAAAAATTGATCCCTCTTTTTTTTTTTTTTTGAAAGCTTAGGACTTAAGTGGTGGGGTCTTATATTGTTTCTATTTTCAAAACGCAAGTTGGGTAGGAATTGATGTCTCTGTGAGGCAGATTATTAAGCTACTTTCAAAGAGATTCATTGGACCACCGCTATACCACAACCCCTCCCCCACGCAAAAAAAAAAAAACTTGAGAAAAGAAAAAGTTGCTTTTATGAAGTCAGAGCTTCATAGTTTGACTACATTGTTAATTATAGTACTCCCTCCGGATAAAAAAAAAATCCCACTTAAATATTTGCACACCCCTTAAGAAAATACTAACTTTTAGATAAAAATAGATAATTTGAATAAACTACCCCTAATTAAATAGGTATTGGGATTTGATCATATAACACTTAATAGGGACAAATATGGAAAAACAAAGTTAATTCTGACAAATATGAAAAAATAACGTTAATTCTTTCTTGATTTGCTAAGTAGATTATTTTTTTTATCCAAGAAAAAAAAGACTAAATAGATTCTTTTTTTGATCCGGAGGGAGTATTAGTTTTCTATTAATACTCGTACATGAGGAAGTGGAAAGGAGCAATGACTAATGAGAACCGAACACCTCTATTAATATAGGGGAAATTCCAACAGATGGCACTAGACTATAAGTTTGATGGTAATTGTGTATATCAATTTTGATTTGGCAACATGTCACAGTTGGCGTAATTATGCTAATAGTGTCAAATTTCCTTAAAATAACAACTATATATAACTTATATATTAATCCAAAAAAAATTAAAATTAACAGTATAATATTTTTTTTACATTAGTAGAATTTACCTGTGGTCATATACTCTCTCTCTTCCTCTCTCTCTTCCTCTCTCTCTCTCTCTTTTACTCCTCCCTTAGGAGCTCCCTTTCTTTTTGCTCTCTTGGTTACTCGAATCCACAATCTTCGGGTTAGAGGTGAAGGGTGGTTACCATCTGAATAACCTCTCTTGTCCATATAATCTCTCTGCCATGTATTCAGTATCAATTTAGTGACCCCCTCTTCACTCTATTGATGGCGAATCTTAATTGACTGACACCAGAAATCGATTCAGAGAAAGAAGAAGTGGCATGAGATAGCGGCAGAGAAATTAAAGTTAGAAATCTTTCCTTGAGATAGGAACAAAACAGACTTGTTTCAAAGTAGTTCAATGCCAAGGTTCATTTATTAAGAGGTCTATTTTCTCTCCTTACACCTCCCTCTCTTAATCCTATCACTATAACAATGTCTCAGAGAGTAATGTACGCAAATTAAAATTAGTCGAATCAATAAATTTCAAATACCATATGATTTTGAAAAAGAAAAGTGCTATTGTAGCGACATGTAGGCCAACGTATCAAGTCAACGCCTCTCAAGAAAAATGACATCACTTCATCGTCACATTCCAAGACGTCCGTTTCCTTTAAGAAGGTATTCACACACCAATTCCCTCTCATAACAATCTCAAATCATCTTCACTCATTTCCACATTCTTCATTTTCTTTCTTTCTTTCAAAAGTTTCAAAAAAAATCATCCCAACACAAAAACATCTACACTATGTACGGATACAACAATCATCATATGGAGAACAATTCTGATTATGTGTATAACCATTTTCCCACTCCTTTACCTTTGGCCATTCCTTCAGTAAATATTGAATTTGACTCACTATCCCCATTGAAGTCAGAATTTGGTTATAATAGTAGTAGCAGCTACGATTCTCCTGCTAGTTCAGTTACAAGCTATCATCCAACAACTTTGCTTCAAAGAAGCATAAGTAGTCACTCGCTTGTCAGAAATATGGACGGATTTTGTCCACTTGTTTCTTCTCCCACTGGTTTTATTGACTCGGAAACTAGCTCCGTCAGAAAGGTTTCAAGCACTGGCGATTTGCAGGTAGACTATCTTATTTTCATGATTATAAATCCCACATTTTAAAGAGTCTTATATGTTGATATTCTAATGTAAAAAATTCTTATATATAGAATCTATTTAAAGGATTTATTTTATAATTACACTATTTTCATTTCACTTTAGTTACTTGTTTTAGCATGTAAACACCTTACTTTCCATTTTACCAATTCTACGGTTTGTGGATGATTACTGGTAGTTACTCTTTAGGAGACGTTATAACATAAAGATTCTTTTATGAATTAGTGTGTAACTCATATCTTAAAAAATTTAACTTACGGGGATAGTTAAAAAAAAAAAAAAAAAAAACGCATTGTTCGGTCACCTAAAAGATAAATATGGTTAACTATCATAAAAATAATATTATTAACCTAGAAAATAAGATTTCTTACTTGTTACGCTATGTTAAAGTACATTGATAATGTGAACTTTCTTTGTATACTATTAATGCATATAAGTTTTATCCTATCATAAAAATATTTTAGTCATATACTTGATTAGTTGATTAACTCGCTAACTTCCAATTACATATATATGCAACAGGTAATGCACCTACTGATGCAACATAATCACAGATCAGAAAGCACTTTATCTAGTGAGAGTAACAGTATAATCGAAGGAATGAATAAAGCTTGCAGATACAGTCCTGAAGAGAAGAAAGAGCGGATTGAAAGATACAGAAGCAAGAGAAATCAAAGAAATTTTAACAAGAAGATCAAGGTAAGTAATTCACGTGTATGACATATTTATACCATGTACTGATCCTTAAGAAGAAAAAGAATTTAAGTTCTATGTATTAATAGTGTAAAACAATTCATACTTTAAGTACTTATAAGGTAATTACGGCTAAACTTCGATGAAAATGATTTATTGGTAATTAGATTAAAATAGTGATTTACTAGTACTAAACAAGTTAAATTGCACAAATAATGTATAAAAAATAGTTATGT
Source organism: Lycium ferocissimum (assembly GCF_029784015.1). Lineage (NCBI taxonomy): Eukaryota > Viridiplantae > Streptophyta > Magnoliopsida > Solanales > Solanaceae > Lycium > Lycium ferocissimum. The sequence goes on from NC_081348.1 coordinate 54,822,361, forward strand.
TGTCATTAATCATTACTATGTGAGTTAAATCCATAATAAAATACTTACTGATTACGACTCAGTATATGAGACGAAAGTATATTATTCTGGATAGTTTATACACATGCATATAATTAAAGCACGTACCATGTGCATTACAAGACTTGTGATATGTCTTTTAAAAGTTAATGCGCTTTAGGGGCCACAGCAAGGACTTTCAAATGACATAAAAATTACTGTATCTTTCACACACCTCACTTAAAAAAAAAAAAAAAAAAAAAAAAAACCTACGGAATTCGTTACTAATCTGTCGCTATTCATCGTTAAATAAGATTAATTGTTATTTTTTATGTTTAGCGATATACATAGTCTATTGCTGATTCCTGATGTTAAATCTCACACCAATTTTTTTGGGCCAAATATCAGTATGAGTGCAGGAAAACTTTGGCAGACAGTAGACCTCGCATAAGAGGAAGGTTTGCAAGAAATGATGAAATTGAGAGGAATCCTCAGAACGAATATTGGAATCAATCAAGATTAGAGGAAGGGGAAGAGAATGATGAGAATTGGATTGGATTTCTTGATGCCTTTTCATCAAACCTTATTCCATAATCATATGTATTCAAAGTAAAGGGAGAAAAACTTTAGAAAAAGAAAAAGAAGAAAGAGTTCCTCAAGTTTTATTGTTAAGGAAGTCTTTAATTGTGTGGCAGTTATTTGTTTCCTAAGTTTTATTAGTGATGTTTAATCAAGAATTTGTTTTAGGATTGAGATTAGGTTGGTGGTGTTATGTACATGTGGCTTATTTGCATAATGATTAAAAAATGTCCATTATTTGGAGCTTCTATTTGCAAGTCTTAGAGTTGTGTATTTCCAGGGTCCATGCAAGACTTATATATGTGGACCATGCATGGGGTTCTTTTAGATCTTCACATCAAGTGAGTTTGTGAATAATATCACCAAAGGAAGGGTTGCAGGGAGATGGATGGATCTCTTCGTCTTTAATTAAAGGTCTTAACTTTGAGCCCAGTCATGAATGGAGAAACCTCTGATAGCACTATTTAAAAATCAGGAATTTCCAATGAACATTTCCGTCTAAAATTAGGAAAAGTACTTCAGAAACGTTCCCAACAAATTTCCAATGGAAAGTACTTCGGCGGAAGTTTCACTCTTTTTAGTAGTGTAAGGAGAGCTTCCCCTGTTAATGGGTTCAACACAACGTAAACTAGGATTAATTGGATTAGTAAATTTGTCAGATATCATATATACTAGTAGTTAAAAAGAGAAAGTATTCATAAATAATGATCAGTAAGAGAAGAGAATATTTTTTATTAAAAATATATATTAATAAGCGTGATGAAAATGAAATTACAACTACATGCATGATAATTCAAATTCCCTAGACCATGGATCCAATCCATGATTTTTGTCTATTTTAACCGTGAAATAGAAGTAATAGTCGCAGTATATAGTCATGATCCTAATTTGATTATATGCTGTATAAATAAAGATCCTACTTTGATTAAATTCAGATTCCAATGTTATTTCACTAATCATAACTCATCCGGTAATACTTCAACATCAATCGCTCTAGTCTACAGAAATTGTTCTGCTGAGGAAGATTTGTGTTCAAAATTAAAACGATAATTGTGGCCAGAAGAATGACAGCTAAATAAAACTGATTGTTTCAATGGATAGCACTATTCATGAGCATCAAGAAATATTCATACTTGGTGCTTATTACCTAATTAACATTTGTCTATCACTTTCGAGGCAGACAAGTTCATTAAGGCAACATAAAGCATTCTCAATAGGCAATGCCAACTACTACTTCCCTTGTGGGACAATAATTATTGAGTTTAAGTTATGTGCACTGTTATATAAAAAAATTCCTATACAATCATATTACTTATAAGATAATTACATGCAAAATTTCTATTGTAAGTACTAATTATAAACCTGATATGAGTAACTAATAAGGTAGTTATATATAAATTTTTATTATAAACATTAATCGGCAACCTGATAAAAATGATTACATGGGATAACATAATAACAACTAAACAAAAAACATATTTAAGTGCCTCACCACAAATCCTTTCAAGAAATTAACCAAATAATGACTTGACTAGTGTTGGTCTATTTACACATCTTTAGATGTTTCAAACAAGTTTATGATCAAAGGAAGTTGATAGCGATTTGGCAAACAAAAGTTTAGTGCTCCTTTCATCCTCATCTTATCCAACACTGCTTAATTTTCTAGAAACAACTAAGGTACATATTAAATTGGGCATTAACTAAGCACGAAAACTCAGAAGAGTTGAGCCAAAATAGGTTCCTTTTCGAACCCAAAATGTCCCATTTTTGGCCAATTTCTTTCTTTCTACTTACACCACCCATGTACCTATTGTCAATAGAATGAGTACAAGACTGGTCCATGTTTACTGATTTAAAATCTTGAATCTATTTCCTTTAAAACGAATTATTGAACACAACTAAGGTTTCATGAAAATCTTAATCTTAATCTTAATCATTCATAGCTCAGTCATTAAATTTATTTGTTTTTAAGCAGAATCTTAATCATTCAGATCTTAATTATTAAATGCATTTGTTTGTTTATGTTACAACCACTTAGTGAGTCTAAATAGGCCCAAATAATTAAAATCTATAACAAAGTTTTAATACAATTAAAATGTCTATTAAAATATTTCTACAAAAACATTCATTCACCACTACCACCATACCCATCATTATGAACTACTGTCATCGTCGTCCACTATTATTTATATTATCACCACCTCCGACCACCATTAGCGATAACGACCACCGTTGTCAATTACTACCACTAGCCACAATTTACAATCATCATTACCACAACAAGCACAAATCACTACTGACAATTACCACCAGCGATCATCATTATATATTCCAACCACCATCGTAATTCACCACCACCATTAACTATCATTGTCATCCAACTATCAACCGTCAATACCAACTACTACCACCAACTTCTACTACCGGCCACCATTATCACTAGCTACTATCCAAAACATCACCATTAGCCAACACCATCCCAACCACCTCCACTAGCCAGGATCACCACCATTGTTATATAATTTAAAAAAAATATTTTGGTTGATATGTTATTAGATTTAATTTCGTAAATTATTAAATTTTAAATTTAATAGGAGTAAATTTTAAATAAAGATAAATTTTACACATTCAAATGTTAAAAAACACAACCAGTCAAATTTAGCATTTAGATCTTAATACGACATCTTAATATTCAGATGTGTATTCAGATTTGACATTTAAATCTTAATGCGCACCTTAATATTCAGATATACATTCAAATTCAAATGTCTTCATCTTAATAAAAACAAATGAGGCCGAAGAACAGCTTCAAGTGAAAAAAGATTTGCGGCCGTTGGAAGGGGTCTTTCCGTCATGAACAAGTTATAATGAATTGTAATACGAGAATCAAATAACGGAAAAGGGTCAAATATACCCCTGTACTATTGGAAAAGTGCCAAATATACCCCTCGTTATACTTTGGGTTCAAATATAGCTCTGTCGTTATACTATTGGTTCAAATATACCCTTCTTCCGTTAAAATTGTCCACCTTGGACATCCTATCCTACGTGGCACTGACGTGGATGCACGTTGCCACCTCATCACCCCTAACCCATTTTACTTCTTCCCTCTTCCACCACTAAAATTTCCACCATCTCCACCACCATTGCCACCGTTACTCTATCTACTGTGTGCTTAGGTAAGTAGCATAAATTTTTGAATGGTGATGTTCTAACATTGAGAATGTATATTTCATGACTTCTCGATATTTACTTATCCGCCATGGGTGGGTTTTTCAATCATAACTGAAGACCTTGGGATGGAGTTTGATTTTCCATTTTGGGCTTGTCTTCTGGTATTTTTATTGGTCGTGCAAATCAGTATGATTGGGTTAGACACAAATACTTTGAGTTTAATCTCTCAGTTCCGTTTTAAGTAACATCCTGTTTTACAAGCACTTTAAGTTTCATCTCTCAGTTCGGTTTTAAGTAACATCCTGTTTTACAAGTTGTGTTATTGTGGAACTAATTCTCTAGGCATTGCTTCGTTTTCAGATTGCGAGATTTGTTTGTCACCCTTGCTCTACAACTGCACTTGCCACAATTTGGCAGTAACAGTGGCAATGGTGGTGGAGGGGGTGAACATTTTAGTGGTGAAAGAGGGTTGAAGTAAATTGGGTTAGGGTGATGAGGTGGCAATGCCACATGGCATCCACATCAGTGCCATGTAGGATAGGATGTCCAAGGTGAACAACTTTAACGGAAGAGGGATATATTTGAACCAATAGTATAACGACATGGGTATATTTGAATCCAAAATATAACAAGGGGTATATTTGGCCGTTTTCCAATAGTACAGGGGTATATTTGGCCCTTTTCCAATCAAATAACGAGGAAGTATTTGGGTGATATATTTTTTTTAGTAAATGTTTGATTTATTAGACTAACAATAGGATATACGGATTATATATAAAACATGTGTTTTGTTTACACTAGACATATTGGGATAAACTTTTATTTTCAATTTTAACCTTGAATTTCTTAAAAGGACTTTGGGAGAAGAGCTACGGAGAAGGGCATCTTTGTCATTTTGATGTTTTATCCCGGGATCATTAATCATGGGAATGTTACCCCTCATTGAGAGTGGTATAAAAGAATTCCTCAATTGTGGAATAAATAATCCTGAAATTGCTAATCCCGAAATCAAAAGTCCAACCAAGTGTGGAATTATTTATCCCACAGACCAAACAACCCCTTAATGTATTTTCTGTACCTGCAGTATTCAGCTGGGTGGGGGGTGGGGGAGGGGGGAATAGAAATACAGTACAATCAGCAATATGATTTCTAATTCTCTATGTTTCTTTAAGACCAAGAGACTCCACACATTTTTAAATACAAAAGTTCTAAAAAAGTATCCCCACCATCAAGGAAAAGTTAATCCTGGAGGGACGAGTGATATAAAATTAAGTACAACTAGTTGTGTTGTTTAATAGCTGAAGGTGACAATAGCTTTTCCCTATTCTTCTCAGGTGTATCTTTGAAACTTGAAAGAGCATATTTGGCTTTAATAAGTTTGTAATGCTAGTTTTAAAATTATAAATGAAACCATTATGAGTATCCCTTTTGCACTAATCATTTGGTTTCTCATGTTACTGAATGATGAGTTGAAGTATAGTTATAATCATGGACAAATTTGACAGACCAGAATCTGGACTTTCTTTACTCAAAGGCTACTAACTATCAAAATTGGCCCCTAGAAGTAGGGAGGCTGGCCGATACATTCTGGTCGGACGGCGGTGGGTTACCCACTGATCATCTATTTAGGAGACATAATCTAATAAAATAAGCTACCTACTCATGTTTGAGTATTTCTATTTTATATTCTAACTTATGCTAAACTTTATTTATAGCTTCATCTTAGTCCACCTTTTCTTTTTCCCCTGCCATAGTCTGGTGCATGAGTCATGAATCTAAAACTGAAACTGTTGAGTCCCACGTCCGCTATGACTTTGAATTATTGTATCTTCAACTTTTCTTCGGTAATCATCACCTCTTGAGCTAGCTTTGGAGGTAGAGTTAGGCTCAATGTCCATTTTGTCTTTTAAAAGTTATCGCCAATAAAAAGAGTAGTCTTGTGGTAGGCTCTGTCCTTGACAAAAAAATATAGTGAATATTTTCTTATCATGATATCAACAGTGGTGGAGACAGGATTTTCACGAGGGGGTTCAAAATATGAAGAAGAGCCGCGGAGAGTGGGGGTGGGGGTGGGGGTGGGGGTGGGGGGATCTAATCTTAACCCGCTAAATTTGTACTCGCCTTGTCATGCCTAATTTAACATTTTTTTCCTACTTTTGCCCTGCTACATCTAGCGCTACTTCAAATTTCTTGTGTTTTTCCCTCTCACTTTGCGCATTTTATTTTATTTTAACTTCTTAATTTTTTTCTTCCGAATAAGTGTCCTTTCAGTCAAATATTACTTTAAAAATCGTGAAGGTTCATGAAAGAGGTGTAAGTAATGGACTAAATTACTAACATTATTAGACATACTCAATATTCAACAAAAAATAAAATAACAAAAGTGCGCAGTTCTCTAAGTTAGTTAGGACTAAATGTGCTCCATTATTTGAAAGATGAAGGATTATTAGTGCTCCACCTCAAATAATAGGGACTATTTCAAGTGGAAGTCCAAATTTAAAGGACCATTTTGGGTCTTTTCTCTAGCAAAGTATAGTTAAAACTCTTAGGGCTCGTTTGGTTGGAAACAGCTTATCCCGGGATAACTAATCCCGGGATAAGTTATCTCGGGATTAGTTATTCCATCCTCAAGGTGGGATAAAAAAACATTCTAATCCAGGGATAACTAATCCCGGGATTAGTTATCCCGAGTTTTTTTTTCCAACCAAACGTGGGATAAGGCAGTACTAATTTTTATCCCAGGACTATTTTTCTCTATCCATCATACCAAACGAGCCCTTAAAAGTATGCAAAGCTAAAAATCAGTAAATACTGCAAGAGAGGGAAGTCAGCGAGGCTCGATCCTATGACGTTGGCGAAATAATGAAGCCCCTCAACCACTGAACCGAGCATCTCAACTGTGTCAAGGGGGTTCATTATAAACTATTTATCCGTAAAACCCAAAATTTTACCTTGTATATACAGTGTAATTTTTTGGTGAAGGGGGTTCATCCACCTAGCTCCATCCTTGGATATCAGAGCCAGTCCATTCATGGTTTACTCGATGTTTGGCCTCCATATTAAATTATTCACGCTCCAAATATCCAGTCTTAAGCGTGTGTGGGAGTTGTGAATTCCACATTGATTAGGGCTTGGATCATTTGTCCTTTTATATGGTCTTGTACAATTTTTACCTCTTGAACTATTAGCTTTTGGGTTTGAGTTATGCTGAAGACCCATTCTCTTACTAGAAACTTGCTTCAAATAACAGAAACTTAGAGAATGGAGAATTCTCGTTTGTCAGTCCATAATTTCAAAGGATCCCATAAAGTCTGACTGAATATATAGTCATTGCCCACAAACAAAATGAAAACAAAGTAGATTTTTGATAGTAGTTCATGAGCGATACATAACAAATTCTCAGCCCTGGGAACTTAAAAATCCCTGCAAACAACAAATACCAACCAAAAGAAAACTGATCTTGGGCGCCAGTTTCATCCCAAAGATAAACAAATAATAATAGTAAAGGAAACAAAGAAGACACTTTCAAGGGAATATGGCTATCAGCAAGATTCTAAAGACCCCTACTATCTGGGGAAAAAGCATGTCTACTGTTAGACCTATGCACAACAAAAGCAAATGATCAAGCGCAGTGACCGTCTAAAATGCCATGCAACAACAGACAAATCCTTGTCATTCCCATGATAATGAAAATGGAAGCACATGATAGCTTTAGCATCAATAGAGCAATACTCTTGACATATAATACTAAAAGCCCGGGGCATGAGTCCTCATGGAATATACTCAAAACTTCAACGTCATTGTAGCATGTCTTTATTAATTTCAAAAGATACAAATAGATCCTTTATGTACCTTTGATTTCCTCAAGAGGACCACAAACTACACATATAGAGGGAGGGATGCAAGTATGGGCAGCCAATATTTTTGGAGTGATCCCTCTATGCATAAAAGTATAAATTAATCAATGTGTGTTCGCACACAGACTAAGATCACCCTGATTATCACAAAGGAAGAATGAGTGATGGTACTCAACATCCACTAATTTTTAGAATCTTGAATCTGCCTCTTGGAAAATTTCGACATAATCATGATTCATGATTAACTTGTCTTCCCTCATGTTTCATCCTTTCAACCTAAATCACCCAAAATACAATTTTGGAGTAGCAGAAAAGAAAGTTAATAACAGCCGAGAAAGCAGCAGAAAAGAAATAAAAGTGCTGCAAAGTGATCATTCAAAATCAATCCAATCCGCTCATATAATATGATAATATTAGTGCTTGCCAACATCTTTCTCATTTCACGTAACCAAGCCACTAGTTCCACTCTTCCCGGTCCTGCGCTTTCCCTCACGCCTAGGCAGAATTTTAGCGCTTTCGTCAAATGTCAACCCGGCCTTCGCTTTTGTTAACTTCAGGTCTTGCAGATTAACGTCGATGTCCGGCTGCATGTATGTAAGACCAGCTTCAAGGGGACAATCTCCATGTACCCCTCCTTATATACGCAGATGAGGGGGGGCTGGATGGACAACCTTGGCCCGACAACAAAACGCGGGATTTAGTCTGTATAACAACTCATGGTCCTCAGGGGAATAAACTTAAAATTTCGAACATCATTGTAACATGTGGTTATTGATTTCAAAAGATACAATTAGAACTTTATGTACCTTTGATTATCTCAAGAGCCACAAACTACACATTTACAGGGAGGGATGCAAGTATGGGCAGGCAACATTTTTGGATCGATCTTTCTATGTATCGTCAATGCGCGCACAACACACACTAAGATCATTGTGATTACAAAGGAGTTTCAATAGTGGCCTAAAGCTAAATTTTAATCCGAGGCTTTAAATATATAGATATACAAAAAATTTAGTGTTTTCTTTTATTGATTTGTGAATATCTGAGCATGATCAGATCTGATTTTGTAGGATCTAAACTGATCTAATAAAATCAGATGTGATATGCTATTATATATTTTAGGAAATCAGATCAAATAAATCATCCGTTGATTATGAGAATCAGCAAGAATCAAGGGATGGTATTGCTAGTTTGTTTGTTTTCTCCCTACTATAAATTGTACATCTACGGGTGAATAAAGAACAACACTTTTTGGTACCAAAACTTACATGGTATTAGAGCAGCTATAGTCTTAGTGTTGCTCATGACTAAAACAACATTTACTGGGTAACTTCACCCAACGATATCGATAGAAGCTGAGAGTTCTGTTAACAAAGTTCTGATCGAGAAAACAATGGACCAAGGCGGCGATTCCTCTTATTTGACTTTTTAGCATACTTTTCACAAGCTGAATGACAAGAATTATTTGGAATGGACGCAATCTGTCCGCTTGGAAATTGATGGTCGAGGAAAACTTTGGCATCTAACTGGAGAGACGAGAAAGCCTAAACCAGGAGACCCAAAAATGAACGCTTGGAGATCAGATATTCACAAATCAACAAATACTAGTGTTATGACCCAAATACCAGGAAGATTATTGTCACTTTTATTTTTTTTATTTTTTTTTTATCTCAATTGTTTTTGGAACTCATCTTCAGGGGGAGAAACAAAGTGAAGATTCGAGGGATAATAAGGATCCTCTTGACCTCACATCTGAGAAACAAAATGGTCTAGGTTTTGTGATAAATGCGGGAAATAGTATTTTTGTTAATACTAACCTGGATAAGGTAACAATTCACAACTTAAATAATGAAAATGAAAAAAACTAAGAAAATAGAGTCTTTTCATGATACAACTACAAAGAACAAACAAAGGAACTACACGTTTACTCGAGAAGAAACCGGAACCAAGAAAAAGAGACCAAGGACTCTCATCAGAACTGTAACGACCCACTAGGTCGTTAAGCATTTTGACCATTTTACCCTTGCAAGTTCATTTCTAAGACTAGGTGTAAGTCTAATGAAAACTTAAAGAGTTAGAATTCTAAAAACTGAGGCATTTGATTGTATGTTGTGCATTGTTTGATTTGTGTCTTTAGGGCCTCAGATTGATATTGGGATTTTAGGTGAAATCTGGTGAAAAACCAGAGGTTACTAGTCGGATGCGACCGCTGCAGCGAGTCCGCCACATTGGCACCGATGGTCACCGCTGCAGGGTTGGGGGAATTAATGAGGTCTGCCGCAGCGGATGGTCAGACCGCTGCAGCGAACATAATGGCTACTGCAGCAGTCGATGGGAGACAAAAACCCACTTTTATATTGCAAAATTCGAAGTCATTAACCACAAAACCCCAAAAGCAGTTCCTAAGAAAGTGAGAGGTGATTTTCTAAGGCTAGGGTGAAGTTCTCCTTTAAAGGTAAGTCTTAACCCTTTTCTTTGTTCATTCTCTTATCATCTTTGATTTCTTATGCTAGTTAAGGTTCTTTAATGGTGAATGAAAAGACTAGAACCCTAGAATTGTTAAACCCTAGAATAATTGACGGGTTGTTGATTTTATTGTTGTTTAATCATCTAGGAGGGTGGGTAATCACCTTCTAGGATGGGAAATTGGTTAATTGTGTTGGGAATTGTGTATTGAGACTTAGGGTTCTAATAAAAAGGGGAACTTTGGACTAAAATCTGTTTTGGAAGGATTAAATTGATTAGAACCCATAAATTGTAAGATTATGATTGTTGGGATTGAGATTATGATAAATTTACCATTTAATGATGGTTTCACCATTCGAAAAGGGTAGAAGTAATTGGGTCCTCTTCCCCAATGTTGTCCCTATATTTATTAGAAGGTCTATTGTTTACTTAGCATTATATTGCTAGACTTTGACCGTTCTGAGACGCTTCGAAAATAGAAGGCTTGTGTGGAGTAGTTCGTGGCTTATGTTCTGCATTCGATGTAGGCTACAGCTTACTTTAGTTAGACTTTGATTAGCGAAACGTATATATTGTATAGAATTGATGGGAGAAAGCATGATTAGGTCTTCGAACACGGTGTTAGTTGGATTATTATCTAGGTTGGTATGATTTTTATTATGTGGGTTTGTCTCCATTACTTTATGTACTGAAACCGGAGGTGTATTGCTATGATATGAGAAGGAAGGAGTCAATATATACTTTTTTTGTTGATGTACATGGTTACATATCCTTACTGTTGTTGAGTGATTTATCTGAGTCTTGTTATGACTTGTGGCATAGTGCCTTGTATGCATTGACCTTGATATTATTGGTTGATCATGTTCCATATTGACTGCTGAATTGGAAATACGTTGAGATTCATATTGTGATCAGATAATGAGATTAGGCTTGAATTAGATGTGTACTTGTGATACGACTCGATTGAGATCTTGATTATAAATTGCTGATGGTAACGAAGTTATGCAAGATTTGATACAACTTATGGTGTTTGTGATCTTCATAGCATATTCATTTACATTTATTGCACTGATTCCTCATTCCTACATTCATATATGATGGAAATGGTCCGAAAATGATTGATGAAATACTTATGGCAACTATGAAAGAAAATGGAACACTTTGGTGATGCCAGACTTAGTTGTGAGGGGTACTTGCTATATGTGGAAGTAAAGGGTGTCATAGACTCTTATGTTGATCAAAAGGATTTGTATGATTCAATCCAGGGTTGACTTGATTATTCTATGTCCTGCTATGGTTATGGCATTGTAACTTGCACTTTCATTGGTATTTGATTTCATTGATTGATCATGCTTACTTTGAGTTGATGTTTCATCTTGACGTTCTAGACTTGAACCATATTTTGAATACTCATTTTGCATACAACATCTGTATAAAGGCACATCTGACAGGGAGTGAGGATATGGCATGTTTGAGAACTCGTGATCCGAGGTCTATTTCAGAGCGAGGGGTACATGGACTTCGTGGGTCCCCCATGGGTCATTACTATTGGGCAAACAATACCATTAGCATGTGTGTACAGGTTTGAGGTATTTGTCCAGTGCATTGCATTGAATTGCACATCATTACATTTTATTTTGCATCATCATATAGCTCTTATTTCTGATTTGGTATGGTCTGTTAGTATCATTGTGGTGGCATGGATCGGATTATGGACTGGGTCAGATTGCGGAGTAGTGACTCTGCCCAGGTTCAGGATTTGGATTCACGATTATCGATTGAGATTATGGAGACTCGATAGACTTGTGGTTTTAGAAACTTTCTCTTAGGATGTGATTCAGTTATGGGATATTTTGTGACCTTTGATTGAGTATTATGTACCTATCTGCTTATCTTGTTGATTTTATGCTTGTATGCGCGAACTAATCTTAGTCGGCCTATGATGCTTACTCAGTGCGTGTTGTTTGTACTGATGCTACTCTTGTTGTACTTTTCTTTTGAGTGCAGAGTTTGTTACTAGTTCCAGTTCCTATCGTCGAGGGTGATCCGAGTCTACATGATAGAGATTCCAGGGTGAGCTTTTGGACTAGATCCGCAACCCGGAGACTCTTCCTTGTAATTAACTGTCTTCTTTGCATTCCTGAGACAGTATTGATATTTGAGATTTGTATTTACTTTCTATCAGACTTGCATCTATGTAATAGTGGCTCTTGTACTAGTCTAGACCAAATTTTGGGCTTATTAATTCTTTCGCACTTATCATTTATAGAATTTGAATCTATTAGTTTAATTATTGTTTATTTCTGCATAATTCTTGTAAATGATTAAAATGAGTTGGGAATGGTTCGCCTACATGGGGGGACAGTGTAGGTGCCATCACGGTTCACGAATTGGGTCGTGACAACTTGATATCAGAGCCCTAGGTTACCAGTCTTACAAGTACAAGAGCATGTCTAGTAGAGTCTTGCGGATCGGTACGATGAGCTCCGTACCTATCTGCGAGAGGCTATAGGACATTTAGGAAACTTCCAATTCTTTCATTCTTTCGTGCTACTTTATTCAAATTGGTATCTAGTCGATTCCAATTGGTATCTGAATTTTCTTATCTTATTCTTCCACGGATGGTTAGAATTAGTCCCTAATTTATTATAAGAGCGGCTTTTGTTATAACGTGGCTTGGTGTGGTACTAGATATGGCTTTCTGATTCGGACGCGTGACTAAGTTCAGTATCCAGCTATGACAGGGGCGGACCCATTAGCAAATTTTGGGTGCTCCAGCACCCATTGAACTCAGTCACGGAGTGTATAGCTGTATAGAAAATATAAAGGAAACAGATATAAATAGTTAATAGAGCACCCCCAAACTCAAAATCCTCGGTCCGCCACTGAGCTATGACTTGAGGTTTATGTTTTGTGGGATGGTGGTTGAGACTCGTTCATTGTGTGGGTTTTCTCGAGAAATGGGAGATATGGTACAAGAGGTCACATGGTCTCTATATTTTCAGTGTTGGGTTGCTCGGAAGTCGCAGAAGTGCATTTGTGACTTAACAAGAATGATTTGTTAGGGATATGATTGGTTTTGGGTATAATTTTCAACTTCGTCAGGGTAGTATTGTCACGACCCGAGCTACGGGCCGCGACGGGTATCCGGGGCTGACCACCGAACACCGCTCATATTGCCGCTTATCTGCTATCATTCATACTATATACTCGTAATCATATAAGACTGTCATTTTCTGAGATACGTAACTTTTATAAACATAAGCCCTTCGGCTATCAAAATAATATATATACAATTTCGCATACATATACGTGGAGGCCATGGGGCCATGCTACCCACACATACGTGACTACGAGCCTCTAATGGAATACTAAACATATAGACGGGACAGACCCGTCGTGCCCAAAATGTGAATATACAAATATGTACCAAAAGAATAATCAAAGCACCTCGGACGATGGAGTGCTCACAAACCGCCCATCGACTCTAGGGATCGGCAAGACCGTCTCCTTGCCTACACCGGGCATGAACACGCGTCCAAAGAAAGGGACGTCGACGAACATTGTACCGAGTATGTAAGGCGAAATGAAACAAACATAACTCCGGAAATCGTAAATCGAGAGATGAGGGCATAACACCGTACCATCTTTACATATGAACCGGTTTCACGTACATTCATCATACATAAATACATCACATACATTATCATAAGATGCAAGCATCGTTACATCAATCATACGTCATTACATCGTTACCCGCGTCCGGCAACTATCCCATGCAAAATTTTACCAGTGGTGACATGTCCGCCCTTTTCTCGGTGCGGTGGAATCATAGCAGCCCGCCGTAGCAGTGACATGTCCAGTATGATGGTGTGCATAGAACGAATGTAAGTTTGGTAAGGATCATCGGATTTGGGCAAAAGTATACTGACTGCGAGTAATAAAGAAAAGAAGTTGAGAATAAGGACATGAAGGACGATTTTTGTGGGAAACGCGTAGCGAAGTAAGATGTCTTAGGGTATTTTGGTATGAGTACTTTTCATGTTAATGGGACGGAGGCATAAAAAGGAGGATTGGGATAGATTAATCTTCATTATTAGGAACAGAACAATTGGTATCTGACATGTTTGTCAGATTAAGGTTGCAATTTGTACAAGAGTGAATTTCGAATTCAGTCGTGAAAAGTTAAGTTTGGGTTTCGACGTGACTATACGGTAGTGGTTTGTGGGTTCTTTTACGAAGGTGGTTATCGGTTTTAGATTAGAAAGCAATGTTACTTGTGGCGAGTGGAGACTTAAGATATTGGGCAGCTGTGGTCCTGGTCCTTCAGTAAAGGGTATGTTCATTGGGTCTTCGTGTTTAGAGGAATGATAAGGATATCATGGAATCGAGAACTAGTTGAATTGAGGATTATGTTGCGGTCATGCGTGGTAAAATAGACATAAGGGTTTAGTGTTGAGTTGGTAAGTTTAGGTATGCTGTGGGCCAATGGGAGCCGGTGGTTGACTAATAAGGATGAATCTAGTGTTGGTCAAGTATAAAGTTTTAGTACTCAAGGAATTATCGGGTGTTGCATATAATAATGAATTAGGGTTGAGAGCCTTGTACCTATTGTGTAAGTTCGGCTAGTTCCTATTACTAGTGGTGTTACTACTCGGTTGAGTTAATCGAATGAAAGGGATAATTACTCGAATGGTTAAGGGTGTTCCGATTCAACAAGTAAGGCATCAAAGTGGTGAATTAATGATGAGATTTGAATTAATTCGAGTTGTAGAGAACATTTCGAAATTTGAGTTGAGGGAATTTGAGCAAAGGCACCTTGGTGAAGGTACGTGCGGACATTAGTAGGACGGTGTATGTGATACGCTCGTTCTAGAGAGTATTTCAGTTTTAGAGTTGAATGCGTTAAGAGAAATATAGGGTGTAGAGTGTGTGACATGCTACTATCTCCAGGATTGACTCGGTTAGTTGGCAAGACTTATGATTTTGTTGTATTTTATTAAGTGGGTACGAGAATGGTTAAACGGTGACGATAATTGTGATTTAATTGGAATTGGAATTGAAAAGTCAAGAAAAGATATAGTTGATCGAGAATGGTAAGGATGAGGCACATCTTTGGAATTACTTGGGACAGTATGGATTATGGTGCCGTTTTCTTGTGTATTTCAGGTGGGTGTGGTTGTTGAGTACGCTTAATAAAAAGAGTCTAAAAAAATGGAAAACTCGAAGAAGAAGTCTACATGGATCCCCCTCCGAGTTTTGAAGAAAGGTATGGAACTAGAGTGTGCAAGCTAAAGAAATCTCTCTACGAGCTCAAACAATCACCACGAGCTTGGTTTGAGAGGTTTACTCAGTTTGTAAAAAAACAAAGGTAGATTTAAGGGCTAGCAGATCATACCATGTTCATTCGACATTCAGTCGAGGGAAAGACAACTATCCTAGTAGTGTATGTTTATGATATCATACTTACAGGAGATGACTTATCAGAAATCAAGAATTTAAAAAGTCAGTTGGCCTCGGAGTTTGAAATCAAAGATTTGGGCCGTTTGAAATATTTTCTTGGCATGGAAGTCGGGAGATCAAAAGAAGGCATTATAGTGTCACAAAGGAAGTATGTGCTAGATCTTTTAAAAGAGATAGGAAAGTGGTTGGCGTGCTGCTGAAACACCTATTGATCTGAATATAAAATTCAAAAGCAAAGAAGGTAATTCAGTTGACCAAAGTCAATATCAGAGACTGGTAAGGAAGTTGATCTATTTGTCGCGCACTTGGCCTGATATTGCTTTTGTTGTAAGCTTAGTCAGTCAATTTATGCACTCTCCGAAGGAAGAGCATCAAGAAGCGGTCTACAGGATTCTAAGGTATTTGAAAATTTCACCAGGGAAAGGGTTGTTTTTAAGATAAAATCAATATAGGGGCATTGAAAGCTTTACATATGCAAATAACATGTATTTTCTAAACTCCAAGAGATAGAACCAAATCAACCAAAACGGTCTCTAGCCTAAAACCCTAGCCACCAAAAAACATCATCTTCATTGGACTTCATGGCCAATCGTACCGGTGGACAGCCTCCACCGGTGATGCCTTCTCCTTCATATCAGCATCCACAACAACCAGACCTTAACAATATTGTTAGTTTGCCTAATATGCAGACTAATAAAGCAGCAACTTCTACATGCCCTACCAATAATAGTCCTACGATTTTGCCTAATGGGATGAACTTTGCGAATCTATTGAAACCCAATATTGGTCTGCCTACTCCATCTGTGCAAGTTCTGTTAAAGCCGGTGTTTTCGTACGGAGAACCACATGTTACTTGGAAGTCGTCGTTGATCATCAAGGAAAACTACAATATGCAATCATAGGTAAGTTTGCCTATGACATAATTGATATAAAAAAATTGAGTGATGTAATACTAGATCAGTGTGGCATAAAAGGTAAATGTACAATTGGCCTAATTGAAGACAGGCACATATTGATTAGATTATCTCTACTGGAGGACTATATTAAGATGTTATCTACACCGGCTTATTACATCAAAGTACATTCAATATATTGTCAAATGAGACCATTAAT
>NC_081348.1:54839109-54916043 GCF_029784015.1 Lycium ferocissimum
CGAAAACAATCAAAAACGGTTTTAAAGGGGGTTTACTGGGAAAAAAAAACAAAGGTAGATTTAAGGGCTAGGGGATCATACCTTTCATTCGACTTTCGGCGGGGGAAAGACAACTACCCTAGTAGGTATGTTTATGATATCATTTACAGGAGATGACTTTCAAATCAAGAATTTAAAAAGTCTTGGCCTGGAGTTTAAATCAAAGTTGGGGGCCGTTTGAAATATTTTTTTGGGAGGAAGTGGGGAGATCAAAAGAAATTTATATGCCCGGGAAAGATTGCTGATTTTTAAAAGAGATAGGAAAGTGGTTTGGCTTCTTAAACCCCTTTATTGATCAATATAAAATTCAAAAGAAAAAGAAGGTAATTCACCAAAGTCAATATCGGAGTAAGGAAGTTGATCTATTTGTCGCGATTTGGGCCCCGATATTGCTTTTGTTTAAGCTTAGTGGGTCAATTTACCCTCTCAAGGAAAGCTAAGGGGGTTCGGGATTCAAGGTATTTAAAAATTTCCCCGGGGGAAAGGGTTTTTTTTAAGATAAAATCAATATGGGGGTTTAAAGCTTTACATAGCAAATAACATGTATTTTCAAAACCCCAAGAGAAGAACCCAAATCAACCAAAACGGCTCTAGCCAAAAACCCCTAGCCCCCAAAAAATCATCTTCGTTAGACTTCGTGACGATGACAGAGTGAACTGACACTCATGGGGTGATGCCTTATCGCCGTATCGGCATCCTGACAACCGGACCTTAACAATATTGTTAGTTTGCCTAATATGCGGACTAATAAGCAGAAAGCAACTTCCTGCCCTACCAATAATAGTCCTACGATTTTGCCTAATGGGATGAACTTTGCGAATCTATTGAAACCCAATATTGGTCTGCCTACTCCATCTGTGCAAGTTCTGTTAAAGCCAGTGGTTTTCGTACATGGAGAACCACATGTTACTTGGAAGTCAAGCTGTTGATCATCAAGGAAAACTACAATATGCAATCATAGGTAAGTTTGCCTATGACATAATTGATATAAAAAAATTGAGTGATGTAATACTAGATCAGTGTGGCGTAAAAGGTAAATGTACAGATAGCTGGTGAAGACGAGGCACATATGGATTAGTTATCTCTCTTTGGGACTATATTAAGATGTTATCTACACCGGCTTATTACATCAAAGTACATTCAATATATTGTCAAATGAGACCATTAATATGGAGCCCTTAGTTTAAGCCTGATGAAGAAACATCTGTCGCAGTAGCATGGATAAGCTTCCCAAAATTGCCTCCAAATTTCTTTGGAAGAGAGGCTGTTTGGCATCAGCTGTGGGTAAGCCTTTGACTGTTGATTTGCCCATTGCAAATAATACCAGACCTAGGTGTGCAAAAGTTAAAGTGGAGATTGATTTGTCAGCAGAACATCCTCAGAGAATACATGTATCAGAAGAAGACGATGTAACAGGCAAAGTGCAGTCAAGTGGGTAAAAATTAAATATAATTATCTTCCTAAGTACTGCAAACATTGTAAATTACAAGGGCATGGAGAAAAGGAATGCAGGGCACTACATCTAGAAGGCGGAGAAACAATATAGAGAAGAAATGAGTAAAGAAAACAAGGAGGCTGCAAACAATAATGATAATGGTGCTACTTCTACTCAAAGAGGGATTCTAAACAGGGAAAAGTTGTTGGAAATGTGCAGGCTAAACTAGAATGGATGAAAAGGAGAAAGAACAAAATACATAAGAGATTCAAGTGGAATAATTCTGGGAAAAGTACAGGAGAACAACAACCATAAAGAGGATGACAAAGGTAGAGACACATAATACCTTTGATATTCTAGGCAACGACGGAGAGAATGATAATGTGAATCTTGAAGAAGTTAGCCCTCCGATCAACAGGGAACACAAGATGGAAGTAAAACTAATAAGGGGGAGAACAACAAAGCAACAACAAGGAGATACTTTCTGTGGAAAGTAAAGCAGCAAGTAATAACAGTCACATAGGGGAAACATCACAGAAGAGTAGAGCAAGCAGTCCACACAAAGGAAGTTCTCAAAGCAAAAGTAGGTCATGTAATGAAGTAGAATTGGAGGGGAGCAACAATAACTTCAGAGAACGTGACAAAGAAGAGGAGGAAGTTAACTCAAGTGAAAAAAAAAAGAGTCTAAGGAAATCAGCCTTGTCATAGAATAAGCAACAAACAACAATCAAAAACTCTGTAACAAAGTCCTAAAAAATAAAGAGAATCAGGAAGTGAATTTGCAGAATCAAAAGAAACAGTAAGAAGAGATAGGTGATTTAAATTTCACATCATTATTACTACAAGAAGAAGAAGAAGCTCAAAAGAAACAACTCACAGCCACAACACAAAATGCAGCAGCAGAAATGATAAAGGGTACAGGAAATGATACAAACATGAATGCAACTGATCAAGGGAATTGATTTATTATAAGTGGGTAACAAATAAGTGCAGTTAGTGATGAAATCCAGAGAATATAAAACAAGAAAACAATAAAGTAAGCCTGAGTTGTATGAGCTTCAGAGAAGATCCTTTATTGAATTTTTCTCCGGTAGAATTGTAACACTCCAGAAATTTGGATTAGGTGTGAATGTGTTGAAAGAGTATTAATGTGAAATTTTAGACATATGAAGTCCTATTGAGATGAGTATGGGTGAATATAGTTATATTAAATCAAGATGAATAGTGGAGTGCGTAAGATTAGATAGAATCGACTAAGTTTTCGGCAGACCAAAATTCCATTCTATTTACGTTAAAATCCGTTGAGAATTGGATAAAATTTAAATCATGAAATTGTAGCCCTTTGAAATAACTTTCCAACCACATATGGACCAGACCAATTGGAGTTCTGTGCTAGAAGTTATGCTCATTTTACTGAACGTTGTCGACAAAGTAAAAACAAAGTAAAATTTTGGCTAAGTATGAAATGGACAGGGGAGACAAGAGCTCGCCATAGCCCTAGCTCAATGAGGTAGAGGGTCCAAAAGTTAAAAAATAAGAAAAATCGACTAAGTCCTCGTTTTGGAACTCGCTCGGCGAGCCAGGTGGTCCAAATGCCCCGTGCTATAAATTCAACACTTAGCTCAAAATTTCATTTATCAGACATTGCAACTTCGTAGAAAACCCTTGAAGGATGATTTTTTTAGAGCAAACAACCCTAAGGCTTTCCCAAAATATCTAAGGTAAATTCTTGACCAATTCCAATTATTATTAGCTCAATCTAATGAATATTAGCATTAGAAACCTCACCTATTCTATAGGTTGTCAGAATTCGATTCAAGAACAATTGAAGATGAGAATTGTTGGGAATTCATCATGGGTTAGGTTTATGAAATTCAAGTATAGTTATGGGGATTGTTTGGGGTTTATACATTGTTTATATATCATCAGAATCTATGGGTGAATTGCATGAAAGCAAGAACACGAAATTGGCTTAGAAACCCTAGTTTTCAAAAAGGGTGAAAATTCTACGGAAAGGAGTGAAGTTCTAATCCTTCTTATCTAAATAAATTGTAGAGTGATTGTTGAACCTCAGAAAACCCGTTTGGTAGCGTTATAGCTGGAATTGAGGTATGTCTCTTTTTCGAACATACTCTTCAACCTTTAACAAAATAGTTTCTTTCCCAAAGGTTCATGTGCGTGAGGGAAAAACCCTCATGGAACCTTAGGTGTATTTTACTATATATATTATACTCATGATTTTATTATCGATGGGTTATTGGAACTGATTTATGAAACTTTGAACTTTAAACATGATTTGCCCCTATAAGAGATGCTTTGAACTTGGTTTCGGAAAGCTTGGATATTTCATGTGTTTTTCCTTATGAATAGATTTTATTGAAATTGAAACTTATCTAATGACCTTAACATGGGTTTTAAATCTACTAATGACTTGATATACCCTTACTAATGGGATGTTGAACATAATCCATAATGAGTAATTTGGCTTCCATGCTATGACTGTGATTCAACATTATGCCATGATTCTATTGTTTGTGTTTGGCCTCGCTACTCGGGAGGAATGGTAGTCACTATAGATCCTAGTGGGTTTAGCCTAGCCATTCGGAAGGAAGAGTGGCCATTGGGGGTTCGTAACCCCGGTGTGGTTTTTGCCTAGCTATTTGGGAGGAAGGGTAGCCATTGTGGGTTGATAACCCTGATGTGGTGCTTCTATACAGTTTAGGAAACCTCAAATGGTCATCCCTCCTTTCGATTGATTTGGGCCTGTATTGGCATGTGATTTACTTTGTTGTCTATAAGTGGCTTGTAGATATTTTTGAGTTTAGGATTGAAAGGAATTAAATGGAATAAACGGTATAATGAGTTAAAGTTGATTTACTTCTTCTTAAATGATTTCCATTAATGGTTATTAAGTTTGATGATTTATCCTATCTCTGAATTTCATACTGCTTTCATTGACAATGTTTTAACGACACTTATTATATTATTTTATGACATTCACTATTGTCCCGGATCACTGAGTACCCAGTACTCAGGCATACCATTGTTATTTTTTATGGTGTGTCAGGTAACGTTGAGGAGCAAGTTCGTAACACGCGTGCGGACTAGGCGAGCTTGCTACTTCCAGGCTCTTGGCGATCCCATGTAACGACCCGTTTGGTCATTATTAGACTTTACTCAACTCGTGTATAAGAACCAAATTGATTTGTTGTACGATAGGTCCATGGGCAAATTTTATGTTCAATTTTAACTATAGTCGAGTCCGTTATAGCTAAAAGGTGTGGGGTCTGGTAGAGCCGTTTCGCCTTAGCGATTGAGGCACATCCGCAGCGAGTCTGCCCCAGCAGACAAGTAGACCGCTAAAGCGATCGACGCTAACCAGATCCTGCTTAAAAACCTTATTTCGGGATTTGATTCAACTTTTCCACAAAATCTTATTCTAGGCCGTCACCTGGGAGGATTTCTGAACAGAATACTTAGAGGCTTGAGAAAGGTAACCTTCAAGCATCCTTCATGCTATTTTCTTAAAAGATAATTCTTCCTTGCTAAGATTTTCTTATAGGGTTAATGAAGATGGGTTCTTTATCATTGTTTCCACCCTAGGAAAGAGCAATGGGTAGGCATGACCAGAAATATTGTATTTTCAAAAACTTCACCTAGATTCTTGTTCTAGAATAATAAAGTAAACACGAATAATTATTCCCCAATATTTAGAGAATTGACTTCTCGAATTGGGAACCCAAAGGGAAGGGTTATCTTATTTGACTTTTAAAGATTAGTTAATTATGGAATCTAGACTACTAAGTATGCTTTGATTTGAATCTTGTTCTCGGATTCGTCAAATTCTTAGAATTCTATGGCAAGGCTTCCAGTTCGGAAATGAGATAGGAGAAGATTCCATGGACGTTCATGACAACTACTCGGTATCAAGGTAGGTTATGGTTTACTTGAGTTAGATTTTGATTGGTGAGTCATATATATGTTATAGAATTGACGGGAGAAAGCATGATTAGGTCTTCGGATACGGCATTCGGTTGGACACTATTTAGGTTGGTATTAATTATGGAATTATGTGGGCTTGTCGCCATTAAGAGAAGTTGTTGAACTAAGTGTGTGGTTGTTATGTCAAAGGGAGGCGGTAGAGCGTGTATATCCTCTTGGTGTTTACTTAATTGAAGAATGGGCATTGTTTCGCTAATTAGTTGGCTAATATAGAATCTTGTTATATCACATACTAGAGTGATTAGTACTTAGAACGTAATTGACTTCATGTTGTATTTCTGGTTATGGTCGAACTGATTCCTTGAGTTTATTTGAATTGAGGCATGAGGTTTGGATTCCTTGACATTAATTTTATTGATTGATCATGTTCCACATTATTGGTTACACTGGAAGCACCTTTAGATTCATGTTGTGATCAGATACAGAAATATATATATATATATATATATATCTATAAAACACATTTGACAGGGGGTAAGGATGTGGCCTAGTTATAGGTTCGTGATCTGAGGTAGTTCTGGAGCGAGCGGTACATGGACACCATGGGTCCCCCTGCAGGTCATGACTAGTGGGAAAATAATACCATTAGCATGTGTGTACGGATGTGATACTAACTCGGGTTGTAATACATTTTACTTATTTATATTCTTGTAATAGAGGTGATACTCATCTTGGCTACATTACATTGAATCATGACTCATTCTGGTGATTTCATAGTTAATTTTCCTTGTTGTTTAGCTATTGTGTTTACACGTAATTTCATGGTCTTGTTTGATAAATAAAGGGAAGTTATGTTGAAGTGATCCCACTTAGAATGGTTAAGGTTGGAACGCACGGGAAAAATATTATCGTTAGTCGCATTGCTTGTGCTTACACTTATTGCGTATTTGATAAATGATTACTGACTGATGTGTATTTTAAGTTGGTATGCTGTTGAGTCTGCCCGTCAAATTTTGGGTCCGTCAGATAGTTGAAAGAAAGGTTAGGTTTAGTGATTTCAATTGGAATGGGTTGACATGAAGGTTATTGTCCTGACTTATTTATTATTGAGGATTAGGTGGTCTAGAAGTCTTTCTTAAGCTGAAAATCGATTGTTGCCTGTTAGTCCTTATTTTTCGTTGTTACGTTGATGTGATAGTGGTAGAGGAATTTGAGTGAGCTTATGACAGAACTGTTACCTTGTGTAGAATTTATAAAGGTGTTACTACTGTACTTATCTGTTTATCTTGATTGATTCTATATTATATTGTGTGAACTAATCTTAGTCGGCCTATGATGCTTACCGGTATGTGTGGTGTACTGATACTACTCTTGCTACGTTCCTTTTGGGGTGTAGGTGTGTTTCAGGTTATTGCTTGAAGGTTTTGTTAGTTGCGGTGGTGGATATCCTCCTACATCTTTTGTATATCTCATTTCAAAGGCAAAAGCTGTGTCATTTCATTTTGGTCATCCCTCTGTATTGTAGGAGCTCTTGTACATGTCTAGACTAGGTCCCGGAAGTTGTAATTTCTAAATTATAAAAAGTGTCATTTATGTTTTCTTACTTAATGTTCTTTCCTACCAGTTGTTAAGTTGTAAAATGAGTTTTAACAAAGGTTTGGTAGGTAAGGGTTTGCCTGCGAGGTGCGATAAGGTAGGTGCCCGCACGATCCATAAATTGGGTCGTGACAGCCCACACCCTTATTCATGGGACACCCCTATCTTAGTTACTGCTTTTAGTTTATGGGTTGCGCTCCGCCGTTAGACTATGCTTTATTCATCTTCTTAGAGGTTCCATTGATAAATGTTAATACTGTGGGTAGTTGTTGAAGTCATTGTTTGACTCATTTAGGATGTTACTATGTTTTATGAGGACATATTTATATTAGACTTCAGCTAATTTTATTTCATAATGGTGACCATGTTCTTGTAGCTATTTATAACCTGTTGGATCGAATGATGAAATATTGTTAAAGGAACATGATGTCAAATGATTGATAAGGTGTTTTCGATGTTGTTTATAGCATCGGAAGCTGGTTACGTCCAGGGTCGGGTTTGGATCGTGACAAGCTTGGTATCAGAGCCTAGGTTTAGTGTGTCCTAGGATGTGTATGTGTCTAGTGGAGTCTTCCTTGTGCAGCCTGATCACCTGCATGATCGAAAGATTACCATGACATTTGTAGTTATTTCTCATTCTTCTTTATTCTAGATTGTGCTATAGAGCTTGAACTTCCCTTAAGATCATTCTGACTTGTTCGTTAATTCGTGCCTCAACAAAATGTCTTTAACTCGTGCGAGAGCTACTAACCAAGGGAGTAATGGTGCTTCTGATTCATCATCTGGCAGATGAGCTGCTAGAATCATTAACGAGACTATTGCTGAGACTAATGCTAGAGTTGGAAACCACAATGGGGACCAAGCACCACCTGCTTCAACTGTCGATGCTGCGGGCATGGCTGATATTGGGTCGATACAGAATGCGATCCAGAGGCTTACCACCCTTGTTGCAGACCAATATCAAAATGGGGCTGCGGATTCCACACTTGGTGGTAGAGGAAGACTTAAGCAATTTTTGGGGCTGAATCCGCCCAAGTTCTTTGGTTCGCGGGAAGACGATGAACCTTAATACTTTATGGATGTGACTTTCAAGGCTCTACGGTAAATGAGTGCCCATGGTTCTGAAGCCATCGAATTCGCGGCCTACCAATTGTAAGATGTTGCTCATGCTTGGTTTGAATTATGGGAGCATGAGCGGGATAATAATGCATTGGCTCCTGCTTGGGCTGAGTTCGAGGAAGCCTTCATGGAAAGGTTCTCTCTTATAAGGAGCGGTTTGCTATGGCTACGAAGTTTGAGAAGATTGAGCAGGACTCTATGTCTGTTCGCGAGTTTAGTTTGAAGTTTACTCGTCTGACGAGGTATGCAATGTACATGATTCCAACTGAGAAGCACAAGTTGAGCCGATTTGTGCGTGGGTTGGTAACACTTATCAAATCTGCGTGTGCTGCAACTGCTATGTCCCTTACTTGTACATTTTCATCCTTGGTTGGGTTCGCTGATCAACAAGAGAATTAGAAGGGTGAAGATAGGCTAGAAAGGGAACAAAGTAAGAAGGCCCGATCTGCGGGTGGGTTTAGTGGTTCACAAAATAGATGGGAAAGGAAAGGGTATTATACACCTGCAACGACTAACACTTAATTTAATGTCAGTGCTCCATCCTTTAGACAAGGTTAGAGGAACAATAATCAGAACAGGTATTCGCAAGGTGGTAATAGACACTCATATGGATGGGAGGATTGTATTTATCATCATTGTGGCATAAGGCAACATGAAATGGCTAACTTCTTCTTGCAGAAAACAATTCCTTCCGCACTTTGTTCTTTTAACACACACACACACACACACACACATATTATATATATATATATATATATATATATATATATATATATATATATATATATATATATATATATATATATATATAAAAAAGCGGCGGAAAGAGGTTGCTAACACTGCTAATGGGAGACAAGCCCGACATTCTGGTTTGACTCGTAGGGAGGGAGTTGAAGCCTCAGATGATGTGGTCACACGTATTCTCACTATTTTCTCTTTTGATGCGTATTTGTTGATTGATCCGGGTCCAAATCTCTCTTATGTGATACCATATTTCTTGATTTTGGGGTGGAGCCCAAACTTTTATTAGAACCTTTCTCTATGGATACCCCTGCTGGTGTCCCTATTATTGCTTCTAGCATTTATAGAGGTTGTGTAGTTGTAGTTAAGGGTCGTGAGACTATAGCTTATTTGTTTGAACTAGAGATGGTAGATTTTGATGTAATTATGGGGATGGATTGGCTATCCGCGTGTTATGCAAATGTAGATTGCCGACATAAATTAGTTCGTTTTCAATTCCCTAATAAACCAGTGTTTGCATGGAAAGGTGAAGTTGCTAAGCCTCGAGGTAGGTTTATTTCATATCTTAAGTCTCATAAAATGATTTCGAAGGGGTGTATCTATTATCTAGTTGTCGACAATGACACTCAAGTCGTAGTACCCAAATTTGAGTCTATTCCTATAGTTAATGAATTTCCCGAAGTGTTTCCAGAAGGTCTTTCGGGTATTCCACCTGATAGAGTTATTGATTTTGGGATTGATGCTATTCCCCATACTCAACCAATCTCTATTCCACCGTATCGTATGGCTCTAGCAGAGCTACAAGAATTGAAGGACTTGATAGATAAAGGTTTTGTTCAACTAAGTACCTCACCTTGGGGTGCTCCGGTCCTGTTCGTTAGAAAGAAGGATGGTTCTCTTAGAATATGTGTTGATTATCGTCAACTTAATGAGGTGACTATTAAGAATAAGTATCATTTGCCTAGGATAGATGAACTGTTAGACCAACTTCAAGGTGCTAAGTTCTTTTCCAATATTAACTTGAGGGCTAGGTATCATCAGCTGAAAATAAAGGAGCAAGATAATCCAAAAATAGCTTTTCGAACTCGTTATAGGCACTTTGAATTTCTGGTGATGTTCTTTGGTCTGACGAATTCCCCTGCTGCATTTATGGACCTGATGAATCGCGTGGTCAAACCTTTTCTTGACGTTTTATTATTGTCTTTATTGATGATATTCTAGTGTGCTCGATGAGTCGTGAGGATCATGCAGGTCACTTAAGAATAACCTTGAAAACACTTGAGGAGAACAAGATTTATGAAAAACTTTCTAAGTGTGAGTTCTTGTTTAACTTTGTGGCCTTCTTGGGTCACGTAGTGTCTAGCAAGGGCATTAAGGTTGATCCTCAGAAAATTTCAGCAGTCAAGGACTGGCTGAGGCCTACGAGTGCAACTGATATTCGTAGTTTCTTAGGTTTGGCAAGTTACTATTGAAAGTTTGTGGAGGGCTTCTCATCTATAGACGCACCACAGATGAAGTAGATACAGAAAACTACTAAGTTTCAATGGTGCGAAGCCTGTGAAAAGAGATTTCAAGAGTTTAAGGTAAGATTGACTTCAGCTCCTGTTTTGACCCTACCTTCAGGGTCTGGTGCCTATGTAGTTTATTGTGATGCTTCTATAATTGGTTTGGGTTATGTGTTGATGCAGAATGGTAAGGTGATCGCCTATGCTTCACGACAGTTGAAGAAGCATGAGCAGAATTATCCAACTTATAATTTGGAATATGTTGTTGTGGTCTTCACTTTAAAGATTTGGCGTCAATACTTGTATGGTAAGCACTGTGATGTCTTCACTGATCATAAAAGCTTACAATATATCTTCAAGCAGCGAGATTTAAATCTCAGACAGAGAAGATGATTAGAGTTGTTAAAGGATACGACTTGAACATCTTGTATCATCCTGATAAGGAGAATGTTATTGCTGATACTTTGAGCCGAAAATTGATGGGAACGTTAGCATATTTTCATGTTCAGGATATGCTAATGGGCAGAGAGATACGAAGACATTTTAGTCTTGGAGTCCGACTCGAAGAAACTAAAAATGGGGAGTTGCGCAAGTGCGATCTGTTATTGTTGAGAGAATTAATTCTAAGCAATATAAAGATGGACTTTTGGTGAAGCTGCGAGATGGGGTGGAGAAGGGTGAGTACACTACATTCACCGTTGGGGCTGATGTCCTAAAGTTGCAAGGACGCTTATGTGTCCCTGATGTTGATGGTCTCCGACAAGAATTGATGGTGGAAGCGCATAATTCCAATTATTCTGTGCATCCAGGATCCGCCAAGATGTATAAGGATTTTAAACAACACTATTAGTGGAAGATCATGAAGGAAGATATCTCTAACTTTGTGGTCAAGTGTTTAAATTGTCAACAGGTTAAGGCTGAACACCAAAGACCTGGTGGGTTGGCTAAGAATATTGAGATTCCCCAATGGAAGTGGGAGATGATTAACATGGACTTTGTTGTGGGTTTACCTCGCACAAGGCCCAAGTTCAATTCTATTTGGGTGATCGTGGACAGACTCACCAAGTCTGCTCATGTGTTTCTTATGAAGACAACGGATACCGCGGCACATTCTGCCAAGTTATATCTGAAGGAGATAGTGATATTACATGGAATTCTGACATCCATCATATCAGATAAAGGTACGCAATTCATTGCTCATTTCTAGAAATTATTTCAGGAAGGTTTGGGAACTCGGGTGAACTTGAGTACTGCTTTCCATCCTCAAACGGATGGATAGGCAAAGAGAACTATACAAATTCTTGAGGACATGTTGAGAGCGTGTGTGACGGATTTTGGAGGTAGTTGGGATGAATATCTACCTCTTGTGAAATTTGCGTACAATAACATTTGTCAATCAAGTATTCATATGGCTCCTTATGAAGCACTGTATGGAAGACATTGTAGATCGCCGATTAGATGGTTTGAACCTACTGAAGTAGAACTATTAGGTCCTGATTAAGTTAACAAAGCAATTAAAAAGGTGAACCTCATTGTGCAACGACTCAAGACAGCTCAGTGGCGACAGAAGTCATATACGGATATGAGGCATCGCGAGCTAGAGTTTGCGATTGGTGACAAGGTATTCTTGAATGTGCCGTTAATGAAGGGAGTAACGCGGTTCAGTAGAAAGGGTAAGCTTAGTCCTCATTTTATTGGCCCTTATGATATTGTGCAAAGAATTGGGAAGGTGGCTTACGAGT
Organism: Lycium ferocissimum; assembly: GCF_029784015.1. Taxonomy (NCBI): domain Eukaryota; kingdom Viridiplantae; phylum Streptophyta; class Magnoliopsida; order Solanales; family Solanaceae; genus Lycium; species Lycium ferocissimum. Next base: position 54,851,229 of record NC_081348.1, read on the forward strand.
TGAAATTACCATATGAGAGGGCTATGGTATATCATGTGTTTCACATTTTGATGCTGAGGTTATATAAACCTGATCCTTCACATGTCTTGACTCATGAAGAGATTGAAATAAATGAAGGGTTATCTTATGAAGAAGAACCTGTGCAAATCTTGGGTCGACAAGTTAGGAGGTTAAGAACAAAAGATGAAGCTTCGGTTAAACTCTTGTGGTGAAACCATAATACCGAAAAGGCGACTTGGAAAGCAGAGGAGGACATGAAGAAGAGATACGCTCACTTATTTCCTATTTTAGGTATGTGTTGAACCTTTTTGTTATCGAATCCTAGCGGAAGTATAGACTAAAGGTGTAAATCTCTTATTTCATGCATAGGCTTGTTTGGTGCAGTTATGGGGAGCACCTGTGAGGACCATACGGTTATTATTAGAGTATTAGCTGAGTTTGAGATAGCATGCAATACAAAGGAACTCTAGCGAAACTTTTTGAAGACTTGAGGTTTAGTGAAAATCTCAGGCCATAACTCTTATTTGAGAATGAATGATCCTGAAAGCGGGATAATGTAACACTCCGTAAATTCGGATTAGGTCTGAATGTGCTGAAAGATATTAATGTGACATGTTAGACATATGAAGTCTTATCGAGAAGAGCTGGGTGAAAATAGTTGTTTGAAGATCAACACGAATAGTGGGGTGCGTAAAATTCGATAGAATCGACTATGTTTTCGATAGACCAGACTTCCATCCTATTTACGTGAAAATATGTTGAGAATTTGAGAAAACTTAAAACATAAAAGTTGTATCCCTTTGAAATACCTTTCCAACCATATATGGACCAGCCCAATCAGAGCTCTGTGTTAGGAGTTATGTCTATTTTACTGAACACTATCAACAAAGTCAAAAAATATAAAATTTTGGCTAAGTATGAAATAGACTGGGGAGCTCGCTTAGAGTGAAACAGGAGCTCACCATAGCCCTCACTCAGCAGGGTAGAGGGTCCAAAAGTTGAAAAATAAGAAAAATCGACTAAAGTCCATTTTGGCCCGGTGAGCTCGTTGAGCGAAGCTCAAAGCGAGGTAGGACCTCGCTGTAGAGCTCGCTTAGCGAGACCCATAGTGAGGTCACCCTTATCTTTGGAGCTCGCTCAGCAAGCTAGGTGGTCCAAATGCCCCCGGCTATAAATTCAACACTTAACTCAGAATTTCATTTATCAGACATTCCAACTTCGTAGAAAACCCTTGAAGGACGACTTTTTGAGAGAAAACAACCCTAAGGCTTCCCCAAAACATCTAAGGTAAGTTATTGATCAATTACAATTATTATTACCTCAATCTAACGAAGATTGACATTAGAAACTTCACCTATTCTATAGGTTGTGAGAATTCCATTCAAGAACGGTTGAAGAGGAGAATTGTTGGGAATTCATCGTGGGGCAAGTTTCTAAAATTCAAGTATAGTTATGGGGATTATTTAAGGTCATACATTTTTTATATATCATTATAATCAATGGGTGAATTGCATGAAAGCAAGAACACGAAATTGTCATAGAAACCCTAGTTTTCAAAAAGGGTGAAAATTCTACGGAAAGGTGCAAAGTTCTAATCCTTCTCATCTAAATCAATTGTAGAGTGATTGTTGAATTTCAGAAAACCCGTTTGGTAGCGTTATAGCATGAATTGAGGTATGTTTGTTTTTCAAACATACTCTTCAACCTTTAACAAAATGGTTTCTTTGCCAAGGTTTCATGTGCGTGAGGGACAAGCCCTCATGGAACCTTAGGTGTATTTTACTATATATATTATACTCATGATCTTATTATCGATGGGTTATTGAAACCGATTTATAAATCTTTGAACTTTAAACATGATTTACCCCCTATAAAGGATGCTTTGAACTTTATTTCTGAAAGCTTGGATATTTCATGTGTTTTTCCCTATGTACGAATTTTGTTGAAATTGAAACTTATTTGATGACCTTAACATGAGTTTTAAACCTACTAAGGATTTTATGTACCCCTACTAACGGGATGTTGAACATAATCCATAATGAGTAATTCAGCTTCCATGCTATGACTGTGATTCAGCATTATGCCATGATTCTATTATTTGCGTTTGGACTAGCTACTCAGGAGGAAGGGTAGTCACTATGCATTCTAGTGGTCTTAGCCTAGCCATTCAGGAGGAAGAGTGGCCATCGGGGGTTCGTAACCTCGGTGTGATTTTTACCTATCTATTTGGGAGGAAGGGTAGCCATTGTGGGTTGATAACCCTGATGTGGTACTTCTATGCAGTTTAGGGAACCTTAAATGATTATCCCTTCATTTGATTGATTTGGGCCTATATTGGCATGTGATTTACTTTAGTTGCACACAGTGGCTTGTAGATGCTCTTGAGTTCAGGATTGAAAGAAATTAAATGGAATAAACGGCATAATGAGTTAAAGTTGATTTACTTCTTCTTAAATGATTTCCATTGATGGTTATTATGTTTGATGATTTATCCTATCTCTGAATTTACTGCTTTAATTGACAATATTTTAATGACCCTTGTTATATTATTTTGTTATATTAACTATCGTCCCGAATACCCTAACTGAGTATCCAGTACTCAGGCATACCATTGGTTTTTTTTATGGTGTGTCAGGTAACGTTGAGGAGCAAGTTCATGACACGCGTGCGAACTAGGAGAGCTTGCTACTTCCAGACTTTTGGTAAGCCCACACCCTTGTTCGTGGGACACCCCTATCTTAGTTACTGCTTTTATTTTTTGGGTTGCGCTCCGACATTAGACTATGCTTTGTTTATCATCTTAGAGGCTCCATAGATAACGTTAATACTGTGGGTAGTTGTTGAAGTCATTGTTTGACTCATTTGGGATGTTACTATGTTTTATGAGGACATATTTCTATTGGACTTTCGCTGATTTTATTTCATAATGGTGACCATGATATTTTAGCTATTTATGACCAGTTGGATCGAATAATTAAAGATTATTAAAGGACCTTGATGTCTATTGATTCATAATGTGTTTTCAATATTGTTTATAGCATCGATACCTGTTACGTCCAGGGTAGGGTTTGGGGCATTACAAGCTTGGTATATGAGCCTGGGTTTAGTGTGTCTTAGGATGTGTCTGTGTCTGTGGATATGTGTCTAGTGGAGTCTTCCTTGTGCAGCCTGATCACCTACATGATCAAAAGACTACCAGGCCGTTTATAGGTGTTTCTCATTCTTCTTTATTATAAATTATGCTATATAGCTTGAATATCTCTTAGGATCATTCTGACATGTTCATTAATACATGCCTCACAAAAATGGCTATAACTCGTGCGGGAGCTATTAACCAAGGGAGTAATGGTGCTTCTGATTCATCATATGGCAGACGAGCTGCTAGAATCATTAACCGCACTACTGCAGAGACTAATGCTAGAGTTGGAAATGGCAATGGGGACCAAGCACCACCGCCAGCACCATCTGCTCCAGCTGCCCCTGCTACAGGCGTGGTTGATGTTGGGTCGATGCAGAATGCGATCCAGATGCTTACCACCATTGTTGCAGCCTAACATCAACGTGGGGGTGCAGATTAGACACTTGGTGGTGGAGGAAGACTTAAACACTTTTTGGGGCTGAATCCACCCACGTTCTTTGGTCCGCGGGAAGATGTTGATCCTCAATACTTTATGGATAAGACTTTCACGGCTCTACGGGCAATGAGTATCCATGGTTCTAAAGCCGTCGAATTCACGTCCTATCAATTGAAAGATGTTATTCATGCTTGGTTTGAATTATGGGAGGCTAAGGGGGGTAATAATGCTCCGGCTCCTACTTGGGCTGAGTTCGAGAAGGCGTCCATGGAAAGGTTTCTGTCTGAGAAGGAGCGATTTGCTATGGCTACAAAGTTTGAGAAGATTGAGCAGGGCTTTATGTCCGTTCGCGAGTATAGTTTGAAGTTTACTCATCTGGATGAGAGGATCGTATTTGTCATCATTGTGGTATTAGGGGTCATATTAAGAGGGAGTGTAGGAAGTAGCTACGTGAAATGGCTAACTCTTCTGGCTAGAGAAGCAATTCATCTGCATCTGTTACTGCTAGGAATCTGCTTGCTGGTAATACTAACAATGTTCCTAATGCTCGTGGTAATGCGACTGGTAAAGCGGTTGCTAACACAGCTAATGGGGGACAAGCCCGAATTTATGGTTTGACTCGTATGGAGGCAGCTGAAGCCTCAGAGGTTATGGTCACAGGTATTCTCACTATTTGTTCATTTGATGTGTATTCGTTGATTAATCCGGGTTTAAATCTCTCTTATGTAACACCATATTTTGCTCTTAATTTTGGGGTGGAGCCCAAACTTAAGAACCTTTCTCCGTGGATACCCCTGCTGGTGTCCTCGTTATTGATTCTAGAGTTTATAGAGGCTATGTGGTTGTAGTTAAGGGTTGTGAGACTATAGCTAATTTGTTTGAACTAGAGATGGTAGATTTTGATATAATTATAAGGATGGATTGGCTGTCCACATGTTATGCAAATGTGGATTGCCGGCATAAATTAGTTCGTTTTGAATTCCCTAATGAACCTGTAATTGTGTGGAAAGGCTAATTTGCTAAGACTCGAGGTAGGTTTATTTCATATATTTAGGCTCATAAAATGATTTTGAAGGGGTGTATTTATCATCTAGTTGTCGTCAACGACACTCAAGTCGTAGTACCCAAATTTGAGTTTGTTCTTATAGTTAATGAATTTCCTGAAGTGTTTCCAAAAGATCTTCCGGGTATTCCACCTGATTGAATTATTGATTTTTGATTGATGTTATTCCCGATAATCAATCGATCTCTATTCCACCATATCGTATGGCTACGGCAGAGCTACGAGAATTGAAAGACCAATTGAAGAACTTGATGGATAAAGGTTTTATTCGACTAAGTACCTCACCTTGGGGTGCTTCGGTCCTGTTTGTAAGAAAGAAGGATGGTTCTCTTAGAATGTGTGTTGATTATCGTCAACTTAATAAGGTGACCATTAAGAATAAGTATCCTTTTCCTAGGTTAGATGACCTGTTTGACCAACTTCAGGGTGCTAAGTTCTTTTCCAAGATGGACTTGAGGTCTGGTATCATCAGCTGAAAATAAAGGAGTAGGATATTCCGAAAATAGCTCTTCGAACTCGTTATGGGCACTTTGAATTTTTGGTGATGTCCTTTGGTCTGACAAATGCCCCTGCTGCATTAATGGACCTGATGAATAGCGTGTTGAAACCCTTTTTTGATCGTTTTATTATTATCTTTATTGATGATATTCTAGTGTATTCGAAGAGTCGTGAGGATCATGCAGATCACTTGAGAATAACCTTGAAAACGCTTGAGGAGAACAAGCTTTATGCAAAATTTTCCACTTTCTTCTCCCTGTTGCGTGATTTTTCTATAATGGGGTTATTATTATTGGTGAAAGATGTGTATAGGCTTAAGCGTAATGAATAAAGGGTTGATATAACCAGAGGGAGTTAAGGCGGAGATGGTGGTGCTAATGGTGGCAATGGTTGTGAAGGAAGAGGAGATGGTAGTGGTAGGTGAAGAAGGGAAAGAGAAGGGTAAATGGGTTTGGTGGTGAGATGTTGTCACGACCCGCCTAGTGGGCCATGACGGGCACCCGGAGCTGACTCCCGAGCACCATACATCATACTACTACCATCTTAACCTGTACACACATACACTGCAGAAAACATGTACTCATATATGTATACATAAGCCCTCGCGGCAGCAAAAGAATAATATACAAAATATACATCGAGGGTCACATAATATCTGCTACCCACATACGAGTATCTATGAGCCTCTAACTGAAATACTGGAATCATGAAGACGGGACAGGACCCCGCTATGCCTGAGTATGTACACAAAAGAATATATTAGAAACTGCACCTCCGGTCTATGGAAGTGCTCTTGCGCAAGGATCCGACTCCCTGGAAGGATGGATCGTCTCCACGTCTGCAGCAGGGCATGAACACAGCATCCAAGAAGAAAAAGGGACGTTAGTCCGAGCAATGTACTGAGTATGTAAGGCATGCATCATAAAATAACAAGGGAACAGGAAAATAAAATAGAGATAAAAAGATAACCGGTGACTGCTTGCCTCTTAAGGCGGAGTCATGCATGCATACTCGTAAAATATCATCATGTCATGTATTGCTGCGGAACGTGCAGCCCGATCCATATATCATCATATATCAATATATTGTCGTGGAACGTACGGCCCGATCCATCACCCATATAGCCCGCGTCCGGGATGATATCATAAGATGCCAGCTGATCAGGTGGCTATGCGTCTATAGCGCCTCACCTTTCCCCATATTCCCTATATACATATACGTATCATATATACATATAATATACGTAGCATGCATAAGAGCCCAAATAAAAGTACGCTTTATCGGAGTGACGTAAGGTCGTGAACCTCCGATTATATTATGGCATCATCATCACCTTTAGGTCTCACCTTGAATGGGACATGACATAAACTGAGGCCATATGTTATATAGCACACTCAGACATAAGCTGAGGCCATATATTATATAGCACGCTCAATCACGCCATGAAATCATCCAGAACCTTAGGCTTGAAAATCTCTAGGATTGGAGTCATCGTAAGATTCTTCAGAGACTATAGACTTCTGGCATTTCTAGGAGTAAAAGATTATGAACGTCATGTATGGAATCAAAACATAGGGATCATGCCTTTGAAATAAAAGGGGATAGCCTTACATACCTTTGTATCTCCTTAACGATGTCGACTAAGAGCTCTCCTTCCGGCTTACAATTCTACATACGTCATGTATGGAATCAAAACATAGGGATCATGCCTTTGAAATAAAAGGGGATAGCCTTACATACCTTTGTATCTCCTTAACGATGTCGACTAAGATCTCTCCTTTAAACTTACAATTCTACATACAAAGGGGTTCGTACGAAGGTTAGGTTGTTGAAGGTGTACTTAAGCCTGAACTAACACAAATAATAAAACTGCTCCCAAACATCATAGCAACGCCCATAATATCATAATACGTAAATTCCCTTGACTAGATGTTATTCAATTTCCAAATTCATCCCCCGAGATCCTCCATAACCACAATTATAATACAACATCATGCTTATCATTCACATCATACTTCCTTAACATCATTAGTACCATTCATGACAAGATTATACTCATATTATACCATGAATCATGACTCAACTACCTTTCAAACCAACATACCATTATTTGCATACTTAAGCTCATATTCCATACTTGTTTCTAATTCAAGTTCTTCAACTACTCAACACCATTGCTAACATGAAATAATTATAAGACTCACCTTTGTTTATGTAGAGATGGTCTTTGGATGAAAATACTCCACTTGAGAAGAACTCCACTTCAATACCCAAGAGATTTTCAACTTCTATCAACTCTTAGGAAGCATTCACACCTTTAGTTCTACCAATTTTTAATGTTTGATCTTGGATTTCCCTTCTTGGATATATATATTAATGTGTTAAGAAGAGGGTTCTAGAGGTTTTTGGAAGGTTGGAGAAGTGAGAAAAAGAAAAGGAAACTGTGTATATATAAAAATTGAACTCGGACCCGACCCGAAATATATGGTCCACTATACGGACCGTACAATTTATACGGTCCGTATATTGGACCGTATGTTTCCTCCAGAAAACCACCCTTCACTGGAAGGGTTCTACGGTCAGGTATACGGGCCGTATAAAATATACGGTCCGTATATATGACCGTATAATCCCCAGTTTTTCCGAATTCGTTCTCGTCATTTCGTTTGATCTCGAATCCTTATGGAACCTTCTTGGTACTTGTGTAACACATCCTCAACGATCTAACGGACATTATAACTCGTCCTCGAGACCTTACTAAATATTCATTAATTCGACACCCATGAAATCTTCCCCAAACATAACTTATACTCCATTTCCTTTGACAAACCTAGTTTCACCAAGTCCTATGACTTAAAAATCTTATCGGATATACATTAAGGCTGCCAATCACCCTCTTGTAGTCGTGAAGGTCTTGTGTCCGACTTAGCTGACGTTAGTCTATTCACGACGCAACGACATGATTTCCCGAGGTGTACTAGGTGTCATGACACGTTGTGTCCACCTCACTGAGTTGTCAGTGCCACGTCAAATTTTGTGTCCACCTTAGATAATTTTAACTGATGAAGGGTATATTTGAACCCAAAATATAACATGAGGGATATATTTGGACCTAAAGTATAACCAAGGGTATAATTGAACCTTTTTCAATAGTACAGGAGTATATTTGGCCCTTTTCTAAACAAATTATTAACAAAAGAAAGACAGAAAAGCAAAAGCGAAAAAGAAAAAGAAAAAGTAAGAAAAACGCAATTGATTGGACGGATTTGCTTTCTTACTTCATTCCTACTACAAAACATAAGTTACGGATCTATGTCTGATCTTAACAAGATAAATGCAATTAACTTGTTAATAACTGAATATGAGCTAATGCTGATGATCCTCTTTGTTAATGAGCAATATTTGAGCATACCTATTGGATAAGTAACATGATATCCAGAGCTAGCAAATTTAGGGGTGTCAAATATGACTCAAAAGTTGATAGTCTGCCCGAAATTTTATGGGTTGGGCTCAGATATTTAGTATTGAGCTGACTTTAGTCTAGCCTAACATAACTCATTTTAAAATGATGTCTAATTTAGTCTAATATTAGCCCACTGGCTCATTTTAAGATTGGAAAAATTATACTGAGTGTCCATTGGGACATCTAGTTTGCCAATTTTGGCCCAACTATCCACTTCTTGCTCCAATTAACCTTTCGAAAGTTTTGTAACGACCCGTTTGGTCGTTATTGCATTTTCGATCCTTTTGAACCTTTTTCGAGCTTGGTTAGTTCACTTTTGACCCGAGGGGACTGTTGACACGCTTCCCGAGGTGCTCGGGGTTGATTTTGGTGACTTTTTGGAAAAAAATAGCTTTAAACGAAAAAAGAGTTGATTCAAAGTCGACTTTTGGCTAAACAGGCTTGTTTCTAAAAATCTGTTGATTCCGAGAGGTCCAGATGGTCATTTAGAACTTATGTACATATCTGGTTCGGTTCCCAATGCACTCGGGTGCATTCGGGGACTTGGGTTGGGAAGTTGCAATTGAGGTATCGGGGGTTGACTCGATCAACGGGACCTCCATTGGAAATTTCGAGGCCACGGGTGCATTCGTAGCGTGTTTTTATGTGTGTCTGTGTATGTGGGTTGTGAGCAAATGGCCTCAGGTATTAGTCGGGATTTCGGGATTGAGCTGGGATTATTTTGGGAAATCTGTTACTAGTGCCCGCCATGGCGGCACCGCTATAGCGGTCGCCATGCCGCTGGGGCGGCCATGTGTTTTTGGTGATGACTGTCGTGGCGGTCTGATTTGTCGCCGAGGCGAGATCGCCACAGCGGTCCCGTAGCCACTGTTACGGTATCGGGCCTGGTTATTTCATTAATTGTGTATTAAAAGCCCTTAGTCCCTCATTTATTTCTATTCCAAAAATTGAGCTTTTGGGAGCAATTCTACAGTATTCTTGGAGAAGATTCTTGGTGGTAAGTGCTTTTAATCTCTTTGCTTTTCCATTACCCTAATCATCTTAGAATCCCTTTCCCTTGTTAGTTCATTAAGTAATGGAAGATTAAAGGTGGGTTTAATGAATATTCTTTCTAGGCTTCTAAATCATGATTTGTTGATTGGGTTAGCTTCTTTAAGCATTCAATTGATGATAGAATCCTTTATTTCATAACTTCTTCTTAATTAGAGGCTAATTTGTGGATTGGAAGTTAAGGTTTATACCCAAATTTGGGGGTTTTGCCTAGAATTCGAAATTAAGTATATTGTTGATTATTCTAGCTTGCTATTGATGGGAATTGATCACCTAGAGGTTTAATTTCATGTTGGGACCTTTAGATCCCTAATTTCACCCTTCTAGTTCATAAACCCTATTCCATGGGTTAGGGATTTGGGTCTTGATAGAAGTAGGGTTTGTTTTGATGTTCTCCTTGATTCTAATTCCATGATTCGAATATGTTAGACTTTCTTGATCTCCAGGCTCAAATAAAAAGAAAGGCTAAGGAGTGATTGTTGGTATTATTGTTGTTCGGCCTTCCAGGAAGGTTACGATTTATCCTATGGTGAAACTTCATTTAGGGAAGCATATATTTAGACGATATTATCGGAGAAAGCATGTAAACCTTTGGGTATGAAGTTGGGTTGGATATTGTCTTAGGTTGGGCCCTGTTGTGTGATTGGGGCTAGCCACCCCGTTGTGTTGTGACTTGATTTGTTCCATTGTTGTTGGCTTGACGCCATGTGGTAATAGTAGATAATGGAGACTATTGTTATACCTTTTCGTGATATTGTAGTATCTTACTTGTTGACGTTTGATACGAGGATAGGGTTCCATACGGCTTGTGCAGCCTCTTCAAGATATTGTAGTATCTTACTTGTTGACGTTTGATACGAGGATAGTGTTCCATACAACTTGTGTAGCTTCTTCATGAGATTGTAGTATCTTAATTGTTGACGTTGGATATGAGGATAGAGTTCCATATGGCTTGATGTAACCACCCAACGGGTCGTTATAGTCTTTCCGGTACTTTCGCCCCTTTTCGAGCTTAGTTATCTCACTTTTGACCCGAGGAGACCGTTGACACGCTTCCCAAGGTGTCTAGATTTAATTCGGGCGACCTTTTGTAGAATTTGGGCTTAAAGCAAAAAAGAGTTGACTCAAAGTTGACTTTTGGGTAAACGGACCTTTTTCAAAAATTCGTCGATATTGGGAGGTCTGGATGGTCATTTAGAACTTGTATGTATATCTGGTTTGGTTCCCAATGCACTCGGATGCATTTTGGGACTTGGGTTGGAAAGTTAGAATTGAGGTATCGGGGGTTGACTCGGTCAACAAGGCCTCCATTGAGAATTCTGAGGCCACGAGCGTGTTCGTAGCGTATTTTTATGTGTGTCTGTGTATGTGATTTGTGAGCAGATGGCCTCGAAAATTAGTCAAAAATTTGAGTTGAAGTGTGAAAGTTGAGAAAGTTTCTGGTGCCCGATTTGGCGGCACCAGCACCGTGACAGCGGTACCGTTGAAGCGGTCACTCTGCCGCTGAAGCGATCTGTGCCAATTGGGCATGACCACTGTAGCGGTCATGGGACCACTGGGTCGGCACCGCTGGAGCGGTAGTGGTGTCGCGGAACCGGGTGACGTGCAATTAGTTCATTAAATGAAGTGGTAAAAGCCCTTAGTCTATTATTTATTACCTATCCGAAATTTGGAACTATTCTAGAGGATTTTTGGAGAACATTCTTTGTGGTAAGTCCCGCTAATCTCCTTGCTAATTCATTATTCCTAATCATCTTAGAATCTCTCTTTCCTTGTTAGTTCCTTAGTAATGGAAGATAAAATGTGGATTTAATGGATATTCTATCTAGGCTTTTTAATGATGAAATTGATTGGGTTTATGCTAGATTATGATATATCTAAGGTTATTGATCATATATCTTCCATTATTAGTATTGGATTCTTGAATCTAAGAGTTATGATTTATACCCAAAATTGGGGTTTTTCCTTTCGAAATTGGATGAATCCTTGATTTAATTCAGCAATTAGTTGATGGGTTTTGATCATCTAGTGTTTAATTAGATATTTTACCCCCGAATTTCCTGTTTTGACCTTGTGGGTCCCGTTTTCCCAAATTCTAGGATTGGGTTTTGACCTAATTTGAATTATAGCAATATAGGTGTCGATCTTCATATAGCAATATAGGTTTCGATCTTCATGATTTCTAATCTAGATTTCGAATATGCCTAGACTTTCTTGATCTTGAGGCTCAGCGGAAGGGCAAGGCTAAGGAGTGATTATTGGTGTATTGTTGTTCGGCCATCCAGGTAGGTTATGGCTTACCCTTGCTGAGACCTCGTGTAATGAAGCATATATTTAGATGATATTGTTGGATACAGCATGTAAACCTTTGGGTATAAAGTTGGGTTGAATATTGTCTTAGGTTGGGCCCTGTTGTGTGATTGAGGTTAGCCACCCCGTTGTGTTGTGACTTGATTGTTCTATTGTTGTTGGCTTGATGCCGCATGATGATAGTAGATATTGGGGATTGTTGTTACATCTTGATTGTGATATTATAGTACCTTACTTGTTGATGTTAATACGAGGATAGAGTTCTATATGACTTATGTATCTTTCATGATATTGTAGGCGTACCCATGTTTGGTACTTGTGATATTGATCTGATTATTGATTTTGACACATACATTGCACGCATTCTCATTTTTCATGATATATTATTGATACATTGTTGATACTTGATGAAACATTGTGATGACCTGGGCTCGGTTTGGATGAGAGTAACGTAAGAGTCTGATATCCAATATTTATCCCGGATCGTGGATTGAGTGAGTGCATGGACTCCGAGGGTCCCCCGGGGTGGTGCTGATGAAAATCCTCCATGGGCAAAGATTCGGAGAGTCTCATCTATCTGTTGGGCAAAGATCTGGGATGAGTAGCACTTAGACTTCGCGAGTCACCTTGGGTTGTGCTACCGAGACGTCGATACTTTCGTCCTGAGTACATGTGTACACAGCATTGCATTGCATTCTTATATCATTACATTGCATTCTTACATCATTACATTGCATTGCATTATGGTTTATATTGTGATGATCTGGTGATTTACTTGTGTTGTTTAGTTTCGAATTGGATATATTGAGACTTGGCACACCTGGCTTTAGATGCTTCAACCTAGGTGATGACGTGCGCTTGGTTCTGGCTGGTGTTTGACTTATACTTGTTGATTTATCTGCTTGTCTTGTTTTATTGTCTGAATTATGTTAGCTATACTTAGTCTGCCTATGATACCTAGCAGTACCGTGGTTTTGTACTGACCGGCACTTGCTGCATTCTTTTATGAGTGCAGAGTTCCAGGTTGGATCTTCTTCCATTTCCCGTGGCTGATAGTTGCTATCAGGATTGCTTTGAGTTTACAGGGTGAGCACGAGATGTCCGTTTCCTTGAAGACTCTTCTTATTTATGTCTTACTTTCCCATTCTGAGACATATACAGATTTGATGTATTATTATAATTCCATACTTGTATATTTCGGATCTAGATGCTCTTTTATGGCTTAGACCAGACCCTGGGTGTATTTTCTTATTTCCGCACTTTCTTCTATACTATTATCGTAAGACTTACGTGATTTATTCTCTTCCGCTTAATTGATTTATTTATTTATGCCTTTATTATCGTTAGGTTGAGCATTCGCTTACAGAGGTGGGAAAGGTAAGTGCATGCACGACTTAGCCAAATTGGGTCGGGACACTTGTGTAGCCTCTTCATGATATTGTAGTATCTTACTTATTGACGTTTGATACGAGGATAGTGTTCTATATGGCTTGTGTAGCCTTTTCATGATATTGTTGGCGTACCCATGCTTGGTACTTGGGATATTGATATGGCTGTTGACGATGAGACCATGCTTACTGTTGAGTTGATTTATATAAGTCTTAATAGGGCTTATAGTGTTGTGACTTCCATGGCATATTCGTTGGCATTTATTGCATTGATTTAACATTTATGCATTCATACATGATGGAAATTGTTTGGAGCTGATTAATGAAAGACTTATGGTATCTATAAGAGGAAATGTTTTAAATGCCCGAAGGGAAATGGTTCTGGGTGATGTGATATTATATGATTTGATTTGATAAAGATCCTCCGTGGGCAAAGATCCGGAGACTCGTTACCGTTGGGCAAAGATCCGGGACGAGTGGTACATGGACTCCGCGGGTCCCCCATGTGTTGTGCTGATGAAGATCCTCCGTGGGCAAAGATCCAGAGTCTCGTTACCGTTGGGAAAAGATTTTAAACGAGTAGTACATGGACTTCGCGGGTCCCTCATGGGTTGTGCTACCGAGACATCGATACTTCCGTCCGGAGTTCATGTGTACACAACATTGCATTGCATTCGCATATCACACAACATTGCATTGCATCCACAATTCATACATTGTTGCATTGCATTGCATTATGGCTTGTGTTGATGATCTGGTGATATACTTGTGTTATTTGGATTCGAATTGATTATATTGATACTTGGCACACGGGTTTAAATGCTATAACCTAGGTGACGACGTGTACTTGGCTTCTGATTTGTGTTTGACTTATACTTGTTGATTTATCTGCTTATCTTACCTTATTATCTGGATTATGTTAGCTAAACTTAGTCGGCCTATGATACCTACCGGTACTGTGGTTTTGTACTAACCTGCACTTGCTTCATTCTTTTATGAATGCAGAATTGCAGGTCGGATCTACCTCCGTTTCTTGTGGCTGATAGTGGCTCCGAGAGTTGCTTAGAGTCTACAGGGTGAGCACGAGACGTCCACCGCCTTGAAGAATTTTCTTTATTTATGTCTTATTTTTTATTCCAAGACATACTCAGACTTGATGGATTATTGATATTCAAGACTTGTAGATTTTAGTTAGATGCTCTTGTATGCATTAGACCAGACTCTGGGGTGTATTTTCCTTACTTCCGCATACTTTCTATATTATTATCGTCAGACTTACGTGATTTTATTTCTTCCGCTTATTTAAGTAATTCTTTGTGTTTTTACTATTGTTGGGTTGAGGATTCGCCTACCGAGGTGGGAAAGGTAGGTACCCGCGCGACTTAGTTGAATTGGGTCGTGACAACTTTATTGATTTGTGAGATACTCATTTGGAGTTGATTCTTGAAGAGCTTAAGAGCTTTGGTTTTGCGGGTGTATATAATTGAGCATAGCTGGTTTAGTACTTTTGACAAACACTTGGTGTGCATTGTGTGAAATTTTTTGGGAAGATTTTTTTCCCTCTCTCCCTTTTGCGATTCAATATGATCTTTATCACCGTTCGATGTGATGACTATTTTTATTAGTCAAGGTCTTTATCTCTATCTTTCTTCTCCGCACTTCATAAATTAGTAATGTAATGCTTGTACAAAACTCTGCACAAGTAATAATACGTTAATGTAACATAATAAAAAAAATTCTTACACTTATTTATACAGTATATATAGTGTAAGAATGTATACGTAGTGTATAATAGTGTATACAGAAGTATATGTAATGTATAATAGTGCATATACATTTTTTAACCTCATGTTATACAGATTTTAGATGTAACAGAAAAAAATGAAGAGGGTTCTATGGTATACATTATACATACAAAAGCTTTTAAGTTTTGGATATAGGGCCAAATTTACCCCTGTACTTTGAGAAAAGGGGTTTGGATGTGTTTGATACGAAGTACATGCTCTATATATTTGGCCCTATATATTTACTTTTCTTATATCATGTACCTTATAAGTTTTGAATGTGTTTGATACGAAGGAAAATATTTGTCCACGGAATGAAAACTGTATTTCTAAAACATATTTTTTGTGAGCGGGTCATGATCCAGCCCATGTTTAGCCCATTTCAGTCCAAATAACTTTTGGCTCAATCTTAGCCCAACTCATTTATCAACTCAGTCCATTTTGACTCAGCCTCACCCGCCTATTTGACACCCCTAAGCAAATTTAGTGCATAAGCGACGTGATATTGAGAACTTTAATCCAGTTAAATTAACAAAAAAACTCGAATTACAGCAAAACAATTCCCAAGTAGACATTGGCAAAAAAATAAGTAGCATAATTAAGACCACAAAGATAAGGTTTCATCATCACTAGAATCAAACTCACTTAGCAAATAAACTTAACAGATAAACCTCATAAAGTTGTAGACTAAACTAATCTCTGAGCCTTCCACATGGACGGCCTATGATTCAACAAGTGACTGAAAAGAAACATAAAATTGTTTACTCGAAAATTGGTACAGTTGAATTTGTATACTTGGTCAAGGACACATGAATCAATATGATCAAAATAATGAGATAACTAACAATAGAAATTAGTATAAGCGAAATGTAATGGAAATAAAGAATTAGAATAGCCTGAGCCTTGGAGAATCCTCTGAGCTAGAATCTCCGGGCGAGTGGGCAGTCGAAACTTCGCCGAAGCAAATTAGAACAAGAATATTTAAGAACAATTTAAATATGTAGTATTCTCCGTATATCTCATGTATTCCGTGTCCTTTACAATGAAATGATTGGCCCTATTTATACTTAGACTCGGGGGAACATATTCCATGAATTATGCAATAATAATGATGGACAATAAAGAGAGCAATAATGCTTATTAATGCCCCGTGGAAGGTGCAAGATATTCTTGTAGCATTGTCCTTTGGAACAGAACAGCTACTGCTAAGACATTTTGGGATCTCACCCATGTAGAAGATAAGTTATGGATAAAGTGGATTAATGAGTACTACATCAAAGGGCAAGATGTTGCTACTATCCAAAGAACAAAGGCAAGATGTTGCTACAATCCGAAGAACAAAGTGATGTAGAAGATAAGTTATGCAACTGAATCCTTCAACTGGAAGCCTCACAAAGCAGATTTATGTCCAGCTCTTGCTTGAATATCCTAAGGTAACATGGAAATGTTTGATGTATAAAAATGTTGCTAGGACCTAAAGCAACATTCACTATGTGGATGCAACTTCAATGAAAGCTACTCATCACTGATAGACTTGAAAAGTGGGGAATTACAATGGATTCAACTTGTGCCTTATGTCAAAGTCATTCAGAGTCTAGAGATCACCTATTGGAGGGCTGTACATTTGCCAGCCAACCATGGAACAGACTCTTATCATGATTACAACGACCTGTTATACATGCTACAACTTGGGATCAGCATCTCGAATGGGTGATAAAAAATGCTAAAGGGAGAACACATAAAGCACAGATATTCAAGATTGTTTATGCTGAATGTGTCTATGTTATCTTGTTAGAGAGGAACCAAAGAATCTTTGAGCAAAAATCAAGGGACTGGGAAGCTATTGCCAGGGAGGTAGCATATATGTGCAATGTCAGG
This sequence comes from Lycium ferocissimum, assembly GCF_029784015.1. Lineage (NCBI taxonomy): Eukaryota > Viridiplantae > Streptophyta > Magnoliopsida > Solanales > Solanaceae > Lycium > Lycium ferocissimum. The sequence continues at coordinate 54,868,238 of NC_081348.1, forward strand.
GAAACCTGTGGAATGCAAAAGTTATTGCACAGCTTATTGTTCTAGCTAGAAGTTTGTTGTCTTAAGGGTTGATGTTGTCCAGTTAGGTTGATGTAGTTTTTTTTTATGATATAGCTAGCGAGTTTTAACTAGCTATGGTTTTGTAATGTTGGCGCTTGGTGATTAATACAATGTTAGTTACCCAAAAAAAAAAACATGCCTTTATTTCTCATTTCTTTTATCGTCAAGCATATCAATATTTCCCTTTCTTTTTCGACATTGTCAAATAGTTTGGAGAGAAGTTAACTTTTGGAGTTCTTCAGATCCAGAGATCGGATGGGTTTTCTGCGGATCAGTTTCTGTAGTTGGACAACCTCCAGACTGAAAACTGAGATCAGGCGGCTGTTTTGATATATCAAAAATTGAATGAGACATCTCGATCTCGAAAAACAGAGACGACCTTGCAACAAGTAACCGGTTGTTCACGCATTAACGTTGAACATGCCCAATCCTTAACATTTTTTTGCGCGGATTGCCCTTCTTTTGGGTGGTCTTTAATATTTTCCCCTCAAATTACAGGTCTTTAATTTTTTCCCTTCGCTTAAAAAAGTGGCCCAAATATCCCCAAGTTCTGGGTTCGAACCCCCGGTCAGTAAAAAAAAAAAAAACCGCAAGGCAAGGCTTTGGGAAAAGTCTGCCTTATGCTGCATAGGTTGCCTTAAGACATAACTAAAGTTATGCCGGATCCGGCATAGGTTGCCTTAAGGCATAACTAAAAGTCTGCCTAAGGCAACCTATGCCGAATCCGACATAACTTTAGTTATGCCTTAAGACAACCTATGCCGTCTCCGGCAGAGGTTGCCTTGGCATAACTAAAAGTCTGCCTTATAAGGCAACCTCTGCCGGATCCGGCAGAACTTTAGTTATGCCTTAAGGCAACCTATGCCGCATAAGATAGACTTTTCCAAAAGCCTTATCTTGCGATTTTTATTTTATTTTTATGCCTGAGCCTAGGGGTTGGCATGGTACAGTATTAGAAACTTCGGTATGGTAATTTCGGTTTTCGATTTTTAAAATTACTATACCATTACCGTACCAAATTAATTCGGTATCGATATTTTACGGTACGGTAAATCGGTAACCATAGTTTGTTCGATTTCGACTTATATAAACTCATATAATAGAGAATTATGACTTCGGCTATTTAAGATATTTCTCAATAATATCGTGCTAATACCTTACACATGTAAAAATATTCAAAAAAAAGCACAAGCAATTCCCTTCGCAAATCAATTAGACAAAAAGGGCATTTCAATCAAGTTTAATTAGTCAAAATTCCAACATCCAAACAATTAATTTTGTACTAATACTAGATTATATAGTTGTTCGTATTTTAATACTAATATATATGAATTGTATATGTAACTATATACTCCAGTATGGTATTCGGTATTTCGGTATATTTTCTATAAATATCGAATATCAGTTTTTTTAAAAATGCATATCAAATACCGCGCCAAATATGATAATACCAAAACCACAAAGATAAAAAAGTTCGATTTCAGTAAGATAAACCATGCTCACCCCTACCTGAGCCGGGATTCGAAACCAGAACCTCAGGATAATTTAGGCAAATGGAAAAAATTAAAGACCAGCAATTTGAGGGCCAAAAATTAAAGAACACCCCGAATAATGCCATTCCTGTGCCGAATTGCCCAATCCTTAATCCATGAGAAGGCAGGTTATTCACAACAGGCTCGGAACTCGATGGATTTCATATTTTTTAATAATTGCTGGACAGGGAGAGAATAGGATGTGAGTCCGGAACAAAAATACCTTAAAAAAAAAAAAATTGAACCAAAATACCCCAACAAAAAAAAATGTTACCAAAGTACCTTTAGCGCAGTATTTTACTGCGCTAAAGGAGTCGTCTTCTCTCCCCTATAACGCAGTATTTTACTGCGCTATAGATACTTGGGTTTTACCTATAGCGCATTATTTTACTGCACTATAGTAGTCCGCCATTTTCCATTTCACTCCTTTTTACGTAGTTTAGCCGTATATTAATCATGCTTTGATACTCCGAAACTTCAATATTTTATATAGAACCCTACTTATATTTGTACAATTAATAAGATAGGCTCAATACATAAAGAATACGCACTACTTTGGATTGTCGTTTTAGTGGTTGAAAAGTGCTCGAAGTCCTTTTTTGTTTGAAGACTTGTAGTCATTAGCTTTACGTTATTTATCTTTTAGGGTTTCGTCTTATTTTTAAATTAATGCTTAACTTTATTTCGAACGTGTCACCTTTTTTTTTTTTTTATCAATTTAGGATGTGAAACTATAAACAATAATAAAAACTAAGATAATATGTATAAATATGCAAAAAATATATAATATTTACGATAAATTGTATAACACTAATGTATATACACTATCGTGGATGGGTCCCACATGTAGTATGCTGGGAGACTATCCCTAGGCCTAAGGCTCATGCCATCCCCACCGCCCTCGCCATCGTCTCCATCGTCCTTCTTCCTCTTAATAACCGGACGCTCCAAGTCATGATCATCTCCTCTTCCCCTAACCCGTGCGCCCTTGACTAGAACGTGCTTCTTCTTGGGATCTGTTCCCGCTGGCACGCTCAGAACCTCAGGCTGAGCTAGGTCTGGAGACTCAACCTCTTCCTCGTCTGGAGTCGCCACCTCAGGCGCCGAAGGATGAACCTGAAAAGTATATAATAATTAGTACCATTTCTTATTTATATTGAATACATTAACGTTATTTATTTAATCAAACCTGTGTGTCAACGGGCGCTTGAGTAGGCTCCTGAGATGGGTCTGTAGGCTCCTCAGATGGGTGTGGTGGTGAATATGAGGTAGTCTCCTGGACGAGATGCTGTTCGAAGTCCAAGTAAAGGTTATAAAAATTAAATAAATATTTACCTTATATTGAATAAAAGTAGTTTTAAGTAAAAAACTTACATGCGCCTCAGTAGTCTCATGAGAAGACACCTCTGCCTCGGCAGGCTGACGAGAATGCTCCTGAATGGGTCGCTCCTGTGGACCCGCTGGCGCCGAATCCTAAAATATCAAATATTACTAAATAATGAGTAACATATATATATTTAAATAAATAATTTAAATGAACAAATAAGCATTTTAAATACTAACCGGGATCAAAAACTCATCGAAGTCAAGAATCCTGGGTCCCTCTAAATTCCTCACAGGCCGCTCATCAGCTAATGAAGCGCGTAACGCCGCCCAATCAACGTTATCACGCTCCTCCATGTATGCATTCTGGCTCGGCTGTGATGACGACCCGGGTATCTCAGCAAGCAAAGCGCGGCGCAAACGTAGGTGAGTCCCCGGGTGGCCCCGCCACCGGCTGGAACAGCCGCGCCTAATCTCGCACTGCGGGTACCATCCTCCGATATCAGTACCATCTCCGCCGCAAGCCGCAATCCCGGGGTAAGGCATATGCTCTAACTGTCATGCGTAAACGTTGTACGGCCACCCGGCTACATTTGTGTTCAACAGAAAAAAAAAGTTATTTTTTAAAACGTAACATTCAATGCGATTAAATAAATCTAAATGCGATAAACGGGCATGACGATCAACAGCGTCCTGCGGGGTGCCGTCATCAACAGGATCAAGACCCTCCAAAAAGTGCGGGGAGTGCACTAATCAGAACCCGGAGCTGCGTCACGAAATGCGGCCCTCGGGCAGAGACGCACGAAGTGGGTGAGCCTAGTCAACCTCGTCGCCCGCGTCCGACCGGGGAGGAGGCTCGTGCGAGTGTATAATGGCTCTCCATCTACCCGCATCCAAGAGGACCTCCACGTCCTGAAGTGTAATCGTGGCCTCGCCGGTGCGAAGATGGAAGGTATGTGTCTCTGGCCTCCACCGCTCAACCATGGCTGTGATGAGCGCCCAATCATGTTGTACTCGACCAACGGACACGCAACGGTAGATGTCGCCCCGAAACAATATGTCCAAGATGCGAGGGTGTGGGGGGTGCTCGCGTAAAAGAGTCCAAGCTCTCTGCAGCCTACGGGGGCGGAGCCTAGTAGATATCCCTATGAGACCGACCCATAATAAGTCGATCTATGATTGTCTTGTAAAGACAATGCGATCTATCGAAGGGTCCCGGGTAAACGAGAGGCCCCGCGTGAGCATCGGGCCCGGGAACATCGGGCCAGGGGAACATTCGGATCCATGAAAGAGTCCGGTCTGTACAAAACTAAATTAGTCATTATTCTTGAAATGAAAGATAAATTATATTAACTAATTAATAATTTGTAGGGAATATGTGAATTATGTAGTATTATATCTTGTGAATAATTAACATGGGATATACGCATAAATTTAATATGTGATAGTAAGGACACATATGTGATGGCAAAGACTTGTTAAGTTAATTAGTTTGAGAATCGAAATTCGGTAAATATTTGTTTAGAACTCTATTTTGAATATGTGATATATTTTTAGTTGACCAAATAACCAACACGACTACGATAAAATTAGACTAAAAAGAGTATATTCGTCGACCACATATTTTTCTACATACTTTACATTTTTATCGTTAACTTATGTATTTATGAAAAGAAGAACTTTAACTATTCTTTTTTGGATAATCTTTTTTTATTTAACATATATATATCCACGCTTTTAAAATTGTATAGATAACAATTCATAATCATTTACAACTTATCTGGATGGTTGTTACCTATTGTATTATATTATGTTGTTAATTTAAATACAATGTTTGTTTTGATTGTTAATTTTTTAGATAATCTTTACATTTTTATCGTTAACTTATGTATTTATGAAAAGAAGAACTTTAACTATTCTTTTTTCGATAATCTTTTTTTATTTAACATATATATATTCACACTTTTAAAATTATATAGATAACAATTCATAATCATTTACAACTTATCTGGATGGTTGTTACCTATTGTATTATATTATGTTGTTAATTTAAATACAATGTTTGTTTTGATTGTTACTTTAATATTATTTTTATGTAACGACGAAAGGTCCTATTTTATGTAACCATTGATTTGGTCCTATACAATATGACACAATACGAAAAATGTCAAAATAATACATAACAATCATCCAATCAAAGTGTTAACAACATAATAATTCATTACCAATCAATTTCTTTCAATTCATAAACAATATTTAACAACTAATAAATTCATAATTAATATTTAACAAAATAATAATTCATTAACAATTCATAAATAATTAACAAATTAACAACTCATAAACATATGACAAATTAACAATTCATAAACATTTAACAAATTAACAATTCATAAACATTTAACAAATATTGAATTAAACCAACAAAAAAAAAAAAATCGGAACAGTGGCAAAAGCCACTGCCCAGTCCGAAAAAGAATAAAAAAAAATTGATTTTTTTTTTGAAACATATCAAGGATTAAATGTTAAGCATGCTTAGAATATAATGTATATAACAAAATAATAACAAAAGTTCATAATAAAAAACCTTAATCGAAGATTTTTTATAGAGTTATTTAATCGAGTTCTACGCCGCTTTTCCCCAAAATTTGAACTTAGAATCTTTATTTTCCCCATCTAATATACTGAGAATCTAAACTTTCCGACGAAATTTAATAGAAAGTGACGTTTTTGGAAGTGGGACCACCTCTTTTTCTCGATCAATGGCGGTTTTTTTTAAAAAAAAACCTTGGAGGACCGTGGTGGAACCCGATGGGTTTATGTTGAAGAGTATAACGCAGTATTTTACTGCGCTATAGTATAACGCAGTAAAATACTGCGTTATAGGGGGAGACAAGAAAACTCCTTTAGCGCAGTAAAATACTGCGCTAAAGCACTTAACGGTACCGTTACGGTTAAGTGCTTTAGCGCAGTATTTTACTGCGCTAAAGGTACATTGGTAACATTTTTTTTTGTTGGGGTATTTTGGTTCAAAATTTTTTTTTTTAAGGCATTTTTGTTCCGGGTCCATAGGATGTCATCTAACAGCGAACTACCCTCCTTACTAGAGATAGGGTCCCATTTGAGCAATCAACTTCAGGTCCCTTGGCACCAAAAGGTATCAGTTAAATCTCGATTGCCTCCTTATGATAGAATTTCTTCCTCAAATCATTAGCTATAACATATGGATAGAGAACTACAGATGCATCCAGCAAAAACAATCCATTAGAACTGAAGTTTCTAAAAGTTGCATACAATTTTCGGAAACTGCGGCTTTAGAATGTTCCTAGGAGAGTCAAAGCAAAGATGACAAGTTTCATTCATATGGCCCTCCAAGTTTTGTTGCAGAAGGGGCAACAGTTGAAAAAAAGAGGTTCTTCCCTAGAGTCCAATCCATGAGCACCATGAAGTTTGGCTGTTTGAGCACTTAATTCAGCATAATGAGAACACAAAAGATCTTAGAAAAATACAAATCCCAACTATAATATTACGAGACAAAATTCAACATCGAAATTAAGAAACTGCTAAAGGTCAAGCCACTACCAATTTAGCTGAGTAACAAGATGCACCAAGAAATTAATGACACTGAGTTTAGACAAAAGCTAATGACACTGAGTTTAGACAACAAGCTCATATCAGAAGTTTGTTTGGATATGACGCTTTAGCCTGTACTCATCTCACATACCAAGGACAAAGACTTCCAAAGTCGCTGAATCTTGAACTTTTGATACTTTTTTCCTATTCTACTCTACAGTATTTTACTATAATATCTTGCTTTTCAAGATAATATTTTGACAAAAAATATCCTTCAACTAAACTTAGGGAATGTGTGATTCTATATTTCCCAATTTAAGTATCTTGGCCAAGTCAGAAGATTCTTTTGAAGATAATCGCGCAAGTCCTGCCATCCAAATCCATGTATGTGAAACTATAGAGAGTATATAATACTCCCTCCGGATCAAAAAAAGTGTCCACTTAGCCTTTTTTTCTCGGGTCAAAACAAGTGTGCACTTATTAAATCAAGAAACAATTAACCGTATCTTTCCAGATTTGCTCCTATCAGGTGTTATGTGATCAAATCTCAATGCCTATTTAATTAGGGGTAGTTTAGTCAATTTACATAATTTTTTTCTTGGAGTGAGTAGTTTCTTAAGGGGTGTGCAAATGATTAAGTAGACTCTTTTTTGGGGAAATTTCATAAATATACAATTTGGTCACTTACATTGCAAAAAAATAGCCCAAAACTTACATTGCAACGCTTTAACCCATATACACTCATATGCAATATTATAAGTTTATAACCCATATACAATATTATTAACCCATTTACCCATATATACCCATATACAATATTATAACCCATATGCACCTATATACACCTGCGACCAGTCATCGCCGGAGATCATGCCGGAGCAACACCAACCACCATATTTATACACCTATATACATAAACACCATATACACCAAAAAGGCACTTGCCGTCATTCATGGAGGTCGCTGGAAAAATGCGAATCTGGTCAGATCTGTAACAATACAATTAACATTTAAACAAAAACAAAAGTCACCGGTGACGGCGTTAAAAAGAGAATCCTGTCAGATCTGTAACAATATAGATCTGATCGGAGATGGCTTGCTTCGCCAGATTAGACCAGTGACTGTTATACCCCATTTTATTCGTGTTAAATTAGAGTACAACTTATTGGTGATTCCTAAATTAATTAACTAACTTAAGGAGTCACCACCTAATTAATTTAGAGGTGAATTAGGACACCTATCAATTACGTAATATTAACTTCGTTTAAAGTCTACTAAAATCTAAGATTCAAGATAAGGGTTCAATTAATCTAAAGGGAAGGTGTTAAGCACTCTTTAAGATCCGCATTAAAACGGTTAACTGACCGGACTTAAATTAATGAAAACCAAATCTGAGTACTTTTATAAAATTGATACCAGATATATTCATTGGAATCTTACCAGTGTAAATATATAAGTAAAAAAAAAAAAAAGTAATACAAAGTAAAATAGCTAACATATATATGTTTGGAATTAATATAAGGACAGTTAAGGAAAATTTACTAAGGATAGTGCCTAATATAAAGGAAAATCTCTACGTAGAAAACTTCAAAGTTAGAACTACTAACCCAAATTTGAATATTTAAAAAAAGATTGATCACATGAGAAACCAACTTGACGTAAAGAAGTTGAATAAAGCAAGTAGAAAAATTATTCCTTTGCCAAATTCATAGAAAAGAGGCGTTTTAGCATTTTTCTTAAAAATAAATTTGAACTTCAAATTTGACTAAAAATAAGTCATTGTTTGGACCAAAAGCTTGTTTATCAACTAAGAAGACTTACGAGATTTAGTTACTGATTTAAACTCTTAATTAGACATGGATCCTAGACGCTAAGTAGCCAAAAAGTGCTCTAAATTAAGACACACACCAAGTACTAACTTATCCCAAGCAAACATGAGAGTAGGGATGGGGAATATTTCCACTATTTTGTATTTTTTACATAGCTAAGACAAAAGAAAATGATAGCTCAAAGAAAGGGACTCCAGGTTCATGCTCGGGAAGAGTCTTGCGTTAAGACTCCATGTTTGCTCCAAGTTGTTCATACAAAAGAAAGAGGAGAAAGAAAAAGAGATGGGCTAATTGGGCCGATTCTAGTGTCTAATAAGACTTTGGTTTTGGGCTGTAAGAAAGGTGGTCTTTCCTTACCTCAAAATAATTTCTTTAGGCTTCATCATCTTAATAACCTAAACACTTTACAATTATAGCACATACTATCTACTACTATATATATTTATATTGGATAGCCAAAACAACATATAAAAATTATAACTAAAAACATACATATAAAGACACTAACCAAATAATACTAGTAATATGAACTATAATGGTAGTAATTAACGTAGTGACTATTATTATAGTACTAATAATACGTAAGAGTGATGAGTAATGTAACTACAATAATAATGCTACTATTAATAGTGATAGTAATAATAATTGTACTATAAATATAAAATATTTATAATAATAGGAAAAAAATAGTTTATTATTGCCTAGGAAGCACAAAGCAATTATTTGAGGAAAAGTGGGACAAAATTGGGTGTCAACAGTGACCGCGTTAAAAGCGAATTCAGTTGTAACATCTCGTAAATTCGAGTTAGGTGTGAATGCATGATAACCAGTATTAAGTTGATATTTTAGCTATATTAATCCATTCGGGATGAATTTGGGTGATAAGAAGTCGTTTTGAAGTCAACCCGAATAGTGAATTTCGTAAGAGTTCTCAAACTCGTCTAAATTTCAGTAGGTCTGACTTCTAAGCCAGTTTGGTGAAAATAGGTTGGGAATTTGGGAAAACTTCCTCAATAAAAGTTATAGGTCTTTGAAATAGCTTTCCAACGGTAGGTTGCCCAGCTATAACAGAGCTTTGTGATAGGAGTTATGCCCATTTTACTGAGCATCATCTGTGCAGTGCGAAAATTAGGCGTGCGCGGCGCCCTGGGCGGTGCCCCAGGCCAAATTTTCAGCGAACTCAAAATTTTGATGCCGTCAAAATGGATACGCTGTGTGCGCCGCCCTGGGCGGTACCCCAGGCGACGCACCAGGCCATTTTATGCCTGAAGTAATTTTTCCCGAATTTTATAAAAGCCTAACTTCGTTATATTCATTTTCACTTTGTTTTGGCCGACTTTTTGAGAGTAAACAACCCTAGGGTTTCCCTAAAATATAAAAGGTAAGTTCTTGATCAATTCTCATCATAACTACATCAAATTAACACTAGTTCATCTTCCAAAAACCCTAGATTCTTGAAATCCAAGAAAGAGAAGAAGAAAGGGACGTTGGGAGAAGTTAATATTCCTTCAATAAGGTATTATCCTTGACTTTTGTGATGTTATTGAAAGGGTTTATACTAGTGTTGGTTGTCCTATGAGATTAGAATCCATGATTGATTCATGAAGTGTTCAAGAAGACGTTCTAGTCATGAAAACCCTAGCTTTCGTTTGTAAGAAGGGTTTATGGGTGGAAATAGGTTAGAGTTCTAACCTCTCCTATTTAAAAATATTGTAGAATAATTGTTGGATTGTGGGAAGTACGCTTGAGCGGGAATTAAGGTATGCCTCTTTTGAGCATACTCTTTCGATCGGTTTTTATGAACTCTTTGGTTGTGATTTATTTGTCTCTTTTAAGGATCTTCATTGAATAAAAAGGTGAACTTTTCAAGAATTGAAACTCTATTTCTTGCTTTAATTATGGTTAATGTGTGTGAGGGGACAAGCCCACATTAAACCTAGTTTGTATCATGCTCTACGTACATATATAAGTTATAAACGTTTTTCCTCTATAAGAGATAATCAATAATGATGGCTAAGGATTGGTATTAATGTTTTCATGATGAATTATGACATTGAAATCTTGGTTAAAGAAGTGTAAATGTTTTCAAGACATTCTTTGAAATGATTTATCTTTACGATATGGCATAATGAACCTTAATCGTAAATGGTGATGTGACTACCTTGAGATGAATTGTAATTCGGCTTTTATGCTATGAACTCTGTTGACGTGATTTTGCCTAGCCATTCGGGAGGATGAGTGGTCACCGAGGATTTCATATTACGGTGTGTTTATGCCTAGCCATTCGAGAGGATGAGTGGTCACCGAGGATTTCATATTCCGGTGTGTTTATGCCTAGCCATTCGGGAGGATGAGTGGTCACCGAGGATTTCATATTCCGGTGCATTTATGCCTAGCTACTCGGGAGGAAGGGTAGTCACTATAGATCCTAGTGTGGTAATTTTCTAGCCATTCGGGAGGAAGAATGGCCACTACCGGGTTCGCTACCCGGAGTGTGGTTAATGCCTAGCTATTCGGGAGGAAGGATAGCCACCGAGAATTTCATATTCCGGTGTGGTGTGTTGTGACAAGGGAACCTATACGGTCATCCCTTCGATGTGATTGATTCTTGGGCCTGTATTGGCATGTGTGATATTCTTATTCTCTCATGGAACTGTTGTTGACAATCATGATCAATTTGAAAGGCATAATTGAAAGTTATAAATTGACAAAAGGCTTGATAATCGATTTTGATAACTCTTATTGAGATACACATGCTGAATACCTGTTTTTATATTGATTAATGGCTTTGTAAACTGTTTAACAAATGATATTAAGAATCATAAAGTGGAATGACTATTTTTATACTATCTTTTCAGAACTGATTTCTTTATGTATTATTATATTTTATTTTTATAATACTTGTTGTCCCCGAGGCACTCACTGAGTAAGAAAGTACTCAGGCATACCATTGTTGTTTTTGATGGTATGTTAGCAACGGAGAAGAGCAGGTTCGTGATACTCTCGACGCTTAGGAGAACTTGCTGCTACTGTTGATTTAGTGAGCCCACATCCTTGTTCGTGGGACACTTCCTGTTTCATTTATTATTCTAGATTTTTGGGCTGCGTCCCGAAGTTAGATGATTGTTTTGTCTCTTAGAAGCTCCATAGATAGTTGTCAGAATTGCGGGTAGATTGTCAAAGTCTCATACGACTTAATGGGTGTTTGCCACGTTTATGACTATTTACTTATATTAGACTTCCGCTGATCTTATTTTATAATTGTGATCCTGATATATGCAGTTACTTATAACTTTGTTTAATTTAATAAGGAAAGATTATTAAAAAGAAACTTGATGTTACATTTATTTTATAAACTGTTGGAGGCGAATGTTGAACCTGGCGGGTTCAAGTGTTATTATTGTGTCGTTTAGGTTCTTCCGATGTTGTTCATGACGTCGGATGCCAGTCACGTCTAGGGTGGGTTTTGGGGCGTGACATCAGTCAGATCGTTGGGCGTTGTTTGGCTGGAGATGGCTTGCTTCGCCGGAATTAGATCAGTGGAGTTGTGATGGCGATGGAGGTGAGAGTGAGTGCAGAGAGAGGAAGAGAAGGAGGAGGGAGTGGGTCATTTTTTGTAGGATTTTAAAAAATGGGTCAATTTTGGTAGCCTTGCTACCCTAATTGACATGGGGTGTAATTTTTTTTTTAATCCGGAGGGAGGGACTGTGATTCACATGTTGAATTCCCTGAGAATAAACTCGAATTGGAAGATGGATAGTAAGACCGAAAACTAATCCTGGATCATAGACTCTGGAGCTACCAAATATGTGACAGGCAATCCGAAGGAACTGAGCAATAAGCAAGACATTCCTAAGTGCCCGGTTGGTCTTCCGAACGGAAGTAGCTCGGTGGCTACAAAAGAAGGAACAACGAGGCTGAATGACAAGATATGGTTGAATAATGTCCTTTATGTTCCGGATTTGACATGCAATTTAATTTTTGTATCACAACTAGTTGATTATTTAGATTGTGATATGACATTTAATAGAATTATGTGTTATATGCTGGACTCCACCACGAGGAGGCTGATTGGAAAGAGTGAGCATTGAGGTGGACTTTACTATTTACAGAATGTGCTGCTGATACGGGCTATAAAGGCAGAGGCAGTTGATTGGTTTGATCTTTAGCACAAACGGTTTGGTCATCCTTCAAAGACAAGTAACGAAGTCTATTGCGGTATTAGGCTTAAAGGAGAGTGGAGATAGATTGGATAGAGAATGTGATGTATGCCAACGGGCAAAGCAGACGAGAAGTGTTTTTCCTTTAATTGATGATGTTGCTTTGTATACTTTTGAGATGATTCATTGCGATTTATGGGGACCCTATAGAACCCCCTCCTCTTGTGGTGCTTCATATTTTTTGACTATTTGGATGACCGTTCACGAGCCATGTGGATCTTTCTCGTAGTTGATAAGAAAAAATTGTCCCAAACCTTGAAGAGTTTCTTCGTTTTTGTGGAGAAGTAGTTCGGAAAAAGGGTGAAGTTAGTTAGAAGTGATAACGAAACTGAGTTCACGTGTATGAAGACTTACTTCTTTGAACATGGAATTCTGTTTCAAGCATCTTGCATAGAGACACCTTAGCAGAATGGAAGAGTTGAAAGAAAACATCGTCACATTCTTAATGTGGCGCGAGCATTGAGATTTTAGGGTCATCTTCCGATCAAATTCTGGGGAGAATGTGTTTTGACTACCGGGTATTTGATCAATAGAACGCCGTCTTTGATTTTGAATCTATTAGTAAAGACAGCCAATACAGTATCTTCGTCTATTTCACCGGGGCGCATTCCTGTACAAAATTTCATAGGGGGGTTTTTCCATTCAAAATCGAAGACTAAAGAAAATCAATCACTACTAAAAAAACTGGATTTTCCGACCTCAAAAAAGGTCAATTACCGACCTCATGAGGTCGGTTTTGGGCAAAAACCGACCTTAAAACCGACCTCGATTGAAGGTCGGAAAAGAGTGGGTCGAATTATTACCGACCTCATGAGGTCGCAAAAAACCGACCTCATGAGGTCGGTAATATTTTTTTAGTCGGCTATTATTTATATAAAGTACCGACCTCGTGAGGTCGGTAAATTATATTAATAATATAATGATATTAGTTTGCACACATAACAAACAATAATCTAGACAATAATTTTGCACACATAACAAACAAAGAGGGTGATAAGGAATCACATTCTCTGCCTTCTTGATGAGTTAAAATAAGCCAATCCTAGATCCAATTTATGTTGAATGAATAACAACTATTTGATGTCAATCTCCATATCACATGTTTCCACCTTTCGGCAAATCCAAAAGCTCTAAGAGTGTGACTCAACAACAACCAGCACCCCTTATCAGAAGCTTTAGACATGTCTAATTTGAACACCGCGAAAAATGAGTATTTTATGTTATTTAATCGAAAGGTACATTCTTAGGTATACGGTTTCTCTATTTCAAGGATTACACAAAGTCTTACTTCACAAACAAGGATTACTGGAAAAAAAGAATCATTGGTAAAGAGATATAGTAAGATGCAACAACAACAACAACTCTCTCCATAGTTAAACAAATATTTGATACTTGATCGTTGTCCGCTCACAAATTTATAAAAGAATTGCGGCAAAACGTCATTTGATATATTAACTTATCGAGAGAGAAACTTGCCTCGGAGTTGACAACTGCCTCCAAGTCATTCCCATTCACCCTTGGAAGCAATAAAACGAAATAGATCATCCAAAATTGCCTATCGATAATTCATGGCAAACCTTCGCCTCAAGGACTCAAGTCTAGGCACAAAGCGCACAATGGATGCCACATGTTCTTTCGACTATCGGACACCGGAAAAATCTGCAAAAAAAATTGATAACCATCAACCCGTGAGGCACAAGAAACATGAAGAATTGTTGTGCAAATAAGGCCTTCACCAAGGAACTACTCCTTTTGATTGGCATATAAAGTATGCGTAAGCATCCGTAAATGGTCAAAACTCGAAAAGAACAAGAAAGGAAATTCACTTTTATTGAAACAAAGACGCTATGAAGTCTTCTTTGGGAAGTGTGCATAGCAATGTAGAATTGTTCCACAAGTTAATTCAAGATAAATACAAATAGGATTACCAGACATACTTCAAAATACAGGAAGCCAGACATGAATACTCTAGCTACAAAGCAGAGCCCTATAAATCAGTATATGTAAGTAAATATGTCTATGCACTTACATATCAAAGTAGAATGAAGTTTCATCTTTTCCATGTACGGACAAAATTAAGCTTAACCCAAGATCATGAAAGGAAATGCGCAAGCTACAGCTATTCTCATCCAATCAGACATAGCTTAGATCTCGTTCAATCTTCTTCCTACTCCTGTTACCAAAGAAAAACTGAATCAATGGATAAGACAAGTTAATAGAGTACAAATCCTCTCTTGCCAATAATCCTCACCTATAATTTTAAGCCAAAATAAGAGACAAATAAAGAAGTGCAAAATAGAAATCATATGGTACCTTGATGGGCTAAGAAATCAATAGTTATCTAGTTGCTTTGATGCTAAAAACATTTGCAAGAAGGATTAGGGATTTTCACTTACATTTAGATGCATTCTAGGATGAAGCCTTCCCCAACTTAAGGATTGAAAAAAAAGGAACTTTAGCCTAAAGCTCATACAAGTTCAAATTTTTAATCTTCAAAGCTATAAGAATTGAACTGAACACATTTCAAATTTTCAGGACCGAAAAGAAAAGGAGAAATCACTGACCGATTTAACACAAAATTTCTTCATTCATGGCTCTTATGAACAATAAGATAATAAAACATCAAATTTCTTCATGCACGTGGGGAATTTTTTGTTCCAAAATTGTTCCTTTCCCTAAATACTTCCAAGATTTTGCACAAACAGAAACCCTAAAAGGAACCCATTGAAGATTGAACAAAAAAATTGACTTAAAACCTTGAGTAGCAAAAATTTGTTACCTGAAAAAAGTGATTCTACCATTTTTTGCTACTATTCCAAGCAGTCGAATTTTTGGAATTGGGGTGAAGTAGTGGATTTTTGAAACCGTGGCTAAAAAACCGTGGCTAAAGGCCGTGTTTTTTTGTAGTGGCAGTCTGTATTTTATGTTTTTTGACAAATTATACCGACCTCGTGAGGTCGGTATGTATATTATTTTTTAATTTTATTTTTAATTTAAAAGAATACCGACCTCGTGAGGTCGGTATTCTTTTAAATTAAAAATAAAATTATAATATTTTACATCAAATGAATTTCTGACCTAGAGAGGACGGTACTTTATTTTTTGAAATTTTGGTATATAATATTACCGACCTCATTTAGGTCGGTTTATTTTAAAAAAATTGAAAAATAAATATTACGATTTTACCGACCTCATGAGGTCGGTTTTTTTCCGACCTCAAATGAGGTCGGTTTTTTGAGGTCGGAAAATCCAGTTTTTTTAGTAGTGAATAATAGATTAGTAAAAGAACAAAAAGATGGTGATAGTTAGGGAGAAGTAACTATTGTAGATGAAGAAGGAGTGAAAATAGTTTGATGGCAAGGAGGAAGAATTTTTTGAGAATGAAGAAGAAGGGAAAATGATGGCAATGATGAGAAAGAATAAATTGTTGAGGATGAAGAAAAAGGGTAAAATGGTGGTGGTGGTGAGTAAAAAGAAATTTGTGAAGATTAACAAAAAATGATCCAGGTAAGTTTTGGGGGATTTTTTTTTACACTCACAAAACTCAATTTTTTTCCAAGTTAAATGCATGTTCCAGAAGGATCTATTATACGCAGTCTTACCCTGCATTTCTGCAAGAGGCTATTTCCACGACTCGAACCTATAATCTCCTAATCAAATAACAACAACTTTATCAGTTACGTTAAGGCTCACCTTCAAACGCTAGCTTAGATTATGATAGCTTTATTTCTGAAACATCAACATGATAAATGAACTACGCACGACCTCCAAAATATCTGTTAGGTTGGTGCTTCATAACACCACTATGCTTTACTTTGATGCTAAATTGCTAATTTTGAGGCATTGTATATACAATTTGCAAGAACAAAGAAAAAAGAGGAGAATGATTAGTTTTTTTTTTTATTTTTTTGTTTTTTTTTAAACTCCAGAACTACAAATAAATATATTTAGGGTTTGTTTGGAAAGCCATGTGATGATGTGCAATTACCAGGCTGTGTAATTATTAGGGTAGTAATCACACAGCCTGGTAATTGCACAATATAATAATTACAATGACCTGTGTGTTTATCAGAATGTAATTATAGTGTAACTCCCACTATCATGTTTGGTTAGACAAATGAAATTACACAGTTAAATTAAAAAATTGGATTAACATATAAATAAGTTTTATTGTGAGGTATAAAATAAATATTTTCTGCAAAAATATAGTATTAAATAATTATAAATTAATAAATAATATCATAGAACTAATATTTACCTTTCAAATAAATCATATTATTACTTAAAATTATTAATAACGACTTTAATATTTGTTTACCACTCATGCAAATATAATAATGTTAGATATGAGGTTAGGAAATATTTTTTGTGATAAATATTTATACTAATAATTATAAATATTACTAGTTAATCGCAGATGATTGATGTAAATAAGGGACGATTGATGTCATTTTCCTGATATTTAAACGCAGAAAAGCACTAGTTAATCGTTTTTAGATTTTTTCTTTTGAATTTTAATCTAGTTTTAAAAGTAAATTTGGCATAGCATAACCAGATCATTAATTGGCAAAAATACTCAAATTCTCCCGCTCAGTGCTCACCAATTTCGGTCTTTCCCACCCTATAATTTCAAACCCAACAAACAAAACAAATAATGATGCCATGCTGGCAATCCTCGTCAGTTTTTCACTACCTCATCTCGACTGTCCAAATTGTATAATCTAACGGTCAATTACGCTTCTTAACCAACCACGCGGATCAAAGCCAACCCCATCACAAACAGTCACCAACTATAAGTAAAACCCCACTTTACCCCAATCCTCATTGTCTTCATAATTGCCTCTCTAATTTCAGGTTTGTTTTCTTCTACATAGTTTAATAATACAGTTAAAATGTGATTTGTTTTCAAATATTTTTCCACAATATTTGATTGAACAAATCTTTTTAATTTTATTTTCAACGTTATTACTAACTTGGGGTTCTCTTTTCATTGGTTCATTGCTATATAAACATCAATAATCCCAGTATTTTATCTGGGTGATGTTTGTATTGTTGTTTTAAGTTACTAATAAATTGTTTGTATTTGTTGTATTGAACCAGATAAGATAAACTAAGGTTGATTGAAAATGTCGGGTCGTGGAAAGGGAGGAAAAGGGTTAGGAAAAGGAGGAGCAAAACGACACCGTAAAGTCCTTAGAGATAACATTCAAGGTATCACTAAGCCTGCTATTAGGCGTTTAGCACGTAGAGGTGGTGTGAAGCGTATAAGTGGACTAATCTATGAGGAGACACGTGGCGTGCTGAAGATATTCTTAGAGAATGTGATACGTGATGCTGTTACTTACACTGAGCATGCTAGGAGGAAGACTGTTACTGCTATGGATGTTGTTTATGCTCTTAAGAGGCAAGGAAGGACATTGTATGGGTTTGGTGGTTGAGGGTAGATTTGGTGCAGACTTTTGTTTTCGTCTGCAAAAGTCTTGCTGTCAAGAAAAGAACAATTATATTAAAGGGTTAGTAAGGGATATGGATTTTTGTTTTTGCCTTTTGGGTTTGTGTTGGTGTAATTAGTATGGTTCCTGTAGGGGATATGGCTGTGTAACTGTGTTATAGTGGTAGTACTGGTTCTTCTGTAAGGTGGTAAATCTTGTTTCAGAACTACTGAAATTTGCCACAATTCAATGAATACTACTGACTGGTTCAGTTTCACATGTTTCATACTCGCTTTAATTTGTGTTGATATTGGTTTTTTGATTGTGTATTTGTTCTTGTGATTAATTTTAAAGATGATACTTGGCTTGCATTAATTTTAAGTAGTAGCATATAATTGCAAGGGTGTATGAATTGTTGGCACTTTAATTTTGTGTTGATGGATTTCAGACAATTGTGCAATGTCAATTGTTGGGAGCTGAGTTTGTTCTGTTCTCTTAACTGTGGATTTCTGGCTTAGGAAAGATAAATGAAGATTGAATTGGACTTTATGGCTCTGTAGAACTCGCAATTCTTTTAACAGAGTAGTTTAACAATAACATGGTTACAGTTTGATCGAATGGGCCCATTTTAACAAGTACTATGTTTGATGCCTTTTTAGGCAGTGTGCCTGTGTTCATACGATTTCTGTGTTAAAAGCTGCTTTGAGACGTGCATGAATCTCAATTGCAAATGCAAAACAGGGTTAACTGCAATGTTTTTCTGTTGCCAAAAATCATTAGAACTCGTGTATCTCGCTTAAATACTGTCAAAACTTGCTCTTCCTCTACTGCAATGCCCAGAAACTCAAGTTTTGCATTTGCATCTTGTCTATGTTTTGGGCTTCTGGTAAAACATAATTTGGGTTATTGAGCTCAGGGTTGGACATAAATACCGAAAAATCAGACCGGACCGAACTATTTCGATTCGGTGTTCGGTGTCCACCTTCAAAAAACCAAAATCGAAATAGCCAAACCGAACACGCACTGCAGTTTGTTCTCTTCTTGACAAGTCTATTCTCACATTTGGTGAGAGCTTGGAGAAATTAGGAGTTGTATTCATATAAGCTACTTATTTTAAGCCCATCCAAACAGGCTCTTAGAGTTGAGATACTCTTAGGTTGATTATAGTTTTTTACTTTTGCAAAGCGTAGTTATTCATTTTGTAATTGATTTCGTTATTTTCATTATTAATAAAAAATTTCGCTAAGCTTACTGCTCAGTGGTATAATATTAGTTAATAATTTTTTTTTTCATGCGGAGGTCTCGGAATATTTCACCAAACTCGAACACTTTATGGTTTACGTTTTCAGAAACTTTGGTGTTCGGTTTTTAGAGTTCGGTGTTTCGGTTTAAATTGAAATTTAATACATTACCCAAAAAATATTAAAATAGTTTAGGCCCATCAAGTTTAAGCAAAAAAAAAAACTCAATTGTAACAAGCCCTCTTTTGCTTTAGTGTTCCTAATTTTCCACTTCAGTTGAGAAAATCAAATATCCTTAACAAAGGAAGGTGATTAGGATGTGCTTTTAGGATTAATGTATGTCCTTTATGTGTTTTCTTAATTATTCTTACTGTATGTATATAACACCTAGTAATCCTATATCATGGTTATGGTTTTCTGTCCTTATGTATCCTGTTTGTGTGATTTTGATTTCAATTTATCAGTTTTATGTTTTATTGCTTTTGAGAATATGAATTAGTGTAAATGGAATCGCTTCTAATATCATATCAAAAAAATCGAAACCGAACTTCAAAAAGCCGAAACCGAAAGAACCGTACCGAACATGTTGGGTTCGGTGTTCGGTGTCCATCTTCAAAAAACCGAAACCGAAATAGCCGAACCGAAGTTTGATAAAACCGAACCAAAGAATCGAACGCCCACCCCTACTGAGCTGCCTGCTTAATTCAATAAAATTTCACAAAAAGCTAAACAAAACAAGTATTCCCACGGTTCAAAAAGTGTCGACTTACTTTTTTTTTTTTTGGTTAAAAAAAAGTGTCTACTTATCAAATCATTTCCTGCTTACCGAGGACATGACCTTAGATAGCAGGGTATGGAGGACTCATATTAGGGTAGAAGGCTAGTAGGTAGTCGCGTTTATCCTTTCTTACGAGTAGTTATATTGCTCTATAGTTTCTTGTCTCTTGATTTCTGCGAGTATCTGTTGGTTTATAATGGCTTATTTACTTTCATTGTTTTCATTTTCATAATTGCTTTGATTTGTTTGTCCGTATCTGACCTTTCTTATGCTTTTTCTTGAGCCGAGGGTCTTCCGAAATGTAGCCTCCTTACCTAGGTGGGGGTAAGACATGCTTCCCTCCCTGCATTTCACGCTGTGGGATTCACTGGGTATGTTGTTGTTGTTGTACTTACCAAATCAAGAATTAATCATATTTTTTTAGATTTGTTCTATTAAGTGTAAAGTGACCAGATTCAACACTTAATTAGGGATAATTTAGTCAAATTACTTATTTTTCCTTAGGTATTAATATCTTATTAAGGGGAGTGCAAATGACTAAGTATTTTTTTTTTGAATATACTCCCTCCATCCCTGACATTTTAATTGGTTTGGACGTGATTTGTTTGATATTTGATAAAGAAAGTCAAATTAAGTTTCAAAAATGTATTTGAAACTTGAAATTGTGTTTGGATATAAAAATACAAGCAAGATTTTGTGACTAAAATTTGAAAAAATCCTAAAAACTTATTTTTCTGCATGAAAGTTGAAATGGCAATCCATAAAAAAGAAAATCAATATAAGATCGGATCGGGTAGAACAAAATAATCACCCAAAGGAATTACGAAATAACTTAAAAAGATGGATATTACTCCTACGGATCGGGGAGAACAAAATAATCACCCAACGTCTTTTTCATAGTATGTTGTGCTGAATTGAGCATCATTGATTTTTGGCACCACGTCTGCATGTATGAGGTTTTTTGATATTGTATTGTAGTTTGCCAAATTAGTAACATTTAATTTTGGCACAACCTCGGCACTTCTGAAATACGATTACATTTATTTACTTATAATCACACATCTTAAGCATAGTTGGTGTCCTTCCTTGATGTATATTTGATGTATATTCACTGTATATCAGTGTATATCGGTTGTTTATGGAATAGTAAGGGGATATCAACAACAAGGATAGACAATTCTAGGGTTCTAGTCGAAGAATTGTAACTAGCAATTCAGTGGAATAATCCGAGAGAAAGCTAAAATAGAAATATAGAGAGAGGAAGAGTTAATCTTGTATATTCATGAATGATTGACTGAAAATGTAGTTACAAGTACTTATAGATTTATGTGAATGCTTAACTCCTAATCTACAAAGCAACAGCTGTCAATAACCACTTCTCACAATTGGACATCCTGTACTAACAACTAACAATAGGAGTTGTAACTAACTTTTGAATTCTAACTAACTTTCAAACCTCCTAACTAACTACTGGACCTGCTATGACTTTTGATCTGTTTCCTTGCTATCTGATTCCTTGTCATCATATCATCATAACAACACTAGGACCTCCATTTAATAATCTGTAACATTGTAACAATACCCCCCACAAAACTACAGACTTGTCCTCAAGTCTGAAAAGAAGGAAATCTGTGGTGTAACTCAGAGACAAATTCCCAAGTAGCATCAGCTGCATCTAAGTCTGACCACTTCACTAGAACTTGAGCCACAACCTTATTACCTCTTTTGACAAGTCTTCTATCAAGGACAGCTTCAGGATTAGGACAATAAGGACTAGAAAGTTGAACCACAGGAGGATGAGTAAATGTAGAGGGAATTTCATGGCATTTCTTCAGTTGTGAGACATGAACTGTAGGATGAATGAGCACCTCAGGAGGCAACAACAACTTGTAGGCTACAGCCCCCACCTTAGCTTCAACCATATAGGGCCCAAAATACTTAGCAGCTAGCTTGTTGTAGGGTCGACAAAGAACAGGCTCGCCTATAAGGCCGAGTTTCAAATAAACCCAATCACCAACTTCAAAATATCTATCGGACCGTGCTTGTCGGCGGATCCTTCATCCTCTGTTGAGCTCTTGAAATATGAAACTTCAAGAGAAGTATAATAGCTTCCTAGCCAAGGATCCGTCCACCATCTCACAAGATGACTCCCCAGCCAAATAAGGAAGGTGAATAGGAGGCTTTTGACCATACAAAACGTCATAGGGAGTGCACCTTATAGCTGTGTGATATGTGGTATTATACCACCATTCAGCTAAAGGTAAATAGTTGGACCAATCAGTAGGACAATCAGAGCAAAAACACCTCAAGTAAGTTTCTAGTGTCCTATTCAAAACCTCAGTCTGACCATCAGTCTGAGGGTGATAAGCAGTAGACCTATGCAGTTGGACACCTTGCAACGTGAACAATTCTTGCCAAAAAGTACTGAGGAATATGGGATCCCTATCACTAGTAATAGTAGCAGGCAACCCATGCAGTTTAAAGACATGATCAAGAAAGGATTGTGCCACAGACTGAGCTGTATATGGGTGATGCAAGCATATAAAGTGACCATACTTACTCAACCTGTCAACTACAACCAGAATGACATCCTTACCTTTAGACTTAGGTAAGCCTTCAATAAAATCCATGCAGATATCAGTCCACACCCCATCAGGTATAGGTAGAGGTTGCGACAAGAACCCGGATAAGCGACATCATATTTGTGTCTTTGGCACACATCACATCTCTGAATGAAATCTCTGATGTCAGCAGTAAGAGACTTCCAATAAAAAAGAGATTGAACCCTTCTGATAGTAGCATCCATTCCAGAGTGCCCACCTTGTGTAGAATTATGCCATAGCCCAATAATAGTCTGCTTTAACTGTGGATCATTGCCCACAACAAGTCTGCCCTTCCACCGAAGTTGTTCATTGGACCAGGTGAAGGACTTAAAAGGTTGAGCTTGTAGCTTGATAATTAAGTCCTGCAACACTGAGTCATTTGTCCAAGTTGCTTGAATTTTCTCAAATAGGGAATCATGAGGCACTAGTAGTGAGATTGCCAATAACTCAGAATCAGGTCTTCTTGACAAGGCATCAGCAGCTTTGTTTTCTGCCCCTTTCTTATATTCAATGGAGAAATCAAATGCCATAAGTTTAGAAATACTAGCGACCTGGAAATCAGTGTGAATATGTTGTTCTAACAAGTGCTTTAGTGCCTTCTGATCAGTTTTGACAGTAAATGGTCTTCCTAGCAAGTAATGGGACCATTTGGTGACAGCAAATATGAGAGCCGACAACTCCCTATCATAGACTGACATGGCTTGATGCCTTGGTGCCAAGGATTTACTAATATAGGCAATTGGATGCCCTTGTTGCATCAACACAGCACCAATACCTTTACCACTTGCATCAGTTTCCACCACAAAAGGTTTAGAGTAGTCTGGCATAGCTAGAACAGGTGCAGAAATCAGTGCTAATTTCAGCTTTTCAAATGCTAAAGTGGCTTCCTCAGACCATTTGAACCCTTCCTTCTTGAGGAGATCATGTAAGGGTCTGCATATAAAACCAAAACCTTGAATGAATCTCCTATAATAACCAAAGAAGACCTATAAATCCTCTGAGTTGCTTAATATTGCTAGGAATGGGCCAGTTTCCAACTGCAGCAATCTTCTTTGGATCTGTGGAAACACCTTCTTTACTAATGAAATGGCCCAGATATTCAACCTTAGGCACTCCAAAGGCACACTTGGACATCTTGGCATACAGTTGATACCTTTGCATCAAGTCAAAAACCAGCTTGACATGCCCAACATGGTCACTTAGGCTCTTGCTGTAGATTAGGATATCATCAAAGAAGACCAAGACTGTCTTCCTTAATAGTGGTCTAAAAACTGAATTCATCAAGCTTTGAAATGATGAGGGTGCATTGGTCAGGCCAAAGGGCATGACTAGGAACTCATAATGCCCCTCATGAGTTTTAAAAGCTGTCTTATGAGTGTCATCCTCATGCATTCTTAACTGGTGATAACCAGCTCTTAAATCAATTTTTGAGAACACAACTGCACCACCTAATTCATCCAGTAGATCTTCAATTATTGGTATTGGAAACTTATTTTTTATAGTAAGCTGATTTAACTCTCTGTAATCTACATATAATCTCCAGCTACCATCTTTTTTCCCACCAACACAACGGCGAAGCATAAGGACTTGTACTATGCTGTATAACACCTTGATCCAAAGATCTCTTGAACAAGTTTTTCAATGATATCCTTCTTAATGCCAGGGTATCTATAAGGCCTCTTACTGACAGGATTAGCAGATTCCATTAGAGGTATTCTATGATCAAATGAGCCTCTATGGGGTGGAAGAGTGGTAGGGGGTTCAAAGATGCTAGCATATTGCTTAATTAGGACAGCTATAACAGGTGTTAGAGATTCACCTTGAGTAGCTTGTATATTATGACACTGCAGATCATCCTCCAATCCAGAAATCAGTGATAGCATAAAGAATTGAGTGTCTTCTCCTTCTATGAGGTTGAGTGACTTAGCTTTGGTTGATTTGACTGAAGTACTTGCCCCCCTTAGAACATGCTTCTTACCCTGGTACATAAACTCTATGGTTCTATTTCTGAAGTCAAAGAGGATCCTACCATGGTGTTTAACCACTGGACTCCCAAGACAATATCAACATTACCCAAGGGCAACAATAAGAAATCTGAACTGAATGTTGTACCCTGTAACAACCATTGCATATTTCTACAAACTGAAGCTGTTTGGACCCTCCTTCCATCTGCTACACTTGCGATTGTTCCACAATAGAACTAGCCTTGCATCCTAGCTTCTTAGCTACTTCTTTATCAATAAAATTGTGGGTACTTCCGGTGTCTATTAAAACCTGTAAAGGTTTCTTCTCATGGTAGCCAGTTACCCTTATAGTTTGATATCCCATGACACCTGTAAAGGCCTGAAGTGAAATGGTCATGAACTCATCAACTTCTTCTGTGTACTCAGTTAATGATTCTTCTATCCTATCTTCCTTAATCTGTTCCTCCTCCACCATATCCACCAGGAATATCTGCTTATTAGTATTACATTTATGCCCAGGGACATATTTTTCATCACAGAAAAAACAAAGTCCCTTAGCTCTTTTCTCATCCATCTCTGCAGGGGTTAACCTTCTTCCAGGAATTTTGTTGGTTTTTGAAGAATTTGGTTCAAAGGACCTTTTGAAAGTATTTGGTGATTTTTGGAAGGTGTTTGTCCGTAGTGACTTAGGGTAGGTAGGAGTGCGGAGTTTAGTGACGATTTTCAATCCTCATGTTTTGGCTCGAGCTTCAAACATCTCTTCTTGCAACCTTGCAATTTTGTAAGCTTGCATCAAAGTTCTAGGAGCTTGTATCTTAACAGCTTTATTCAGTTCAGGTTTAAGGCCTCCTAAGAAGCAACTTAGAGTGTTTTCATTTGACAAATTAACAACAGTTAACAATCTATCAAATTCAGCCTGATACTCTTTAACACTACCAGTTTGAGTTAAGTTCTTCAAGGACTCCATATGGTCTTCAAACCTCTCCAAACCTTTCATTTAAGGCCAGTACATACTCAGTCCAAGTAGGATCTACTCTAGATTTCATAAATGATCTATGCCAAGCAATAGCCTCCCCTTCTAAGTGAATAGAAGTTACCTTTACTCTTTGATCAAAAGGGACCTCATCCATAGCAAAAAACTGATCCACCTTATAAAGCCAAGTTCTCAGATCCTGACCAGAAAATTTGGGAAATTCTAGTCTAGAGAATCTAGTAAAGAAGTTACCACTGTGAGTAGCATGAACTTCTTTGGTTCTTCCTTCTGGTACAACATCCACAGAGCAATTCCTATCAACAGATGAAGATTCTGCTCTTCTCACTTCTTGTTCCTTGCCCTTTCCATTCATGTGATTGATAACAGCTCTCATTTCCATCATCTCCTTATCAGCTGCTACATTGCGTTCATTCATATTGTTCATTCCCTCCATTAATTTTTGTAACTGTTCTTGGATCTGAGTCCATCTATCACCCATTTCTTCACCAGCTTGGTCTTGATTCTTGCTTCTTGTCACAATTTCATTACTTCTGGTCATTATTTGCAGCCGAGAATCAGTGGGTCTGATACCAATTGATGTATATTCACTGTATATCAGTGTATATCGGTTGTTTATGGAATAGTAAGGGGATATCAACAACAAGGATAGACAATTCTAGGGTTCTAGTCGAAGAATTGTAACTAGCAATTCAGGGAATAATCCGAGAGAAAGCTAAAATAGAAATATAGAGAGAGGAAGAGTTAATCTTGTATATTCATGAATGATTGACTGAAAATGTAGTTACAAGTACTTATAGATTCATGTGAATGCTTAACTCCTAATCTACAAAGCAACAGCTGTCAATAACCACTTCTCACAATTGGACAGCCTGTACTAACAACTAACAATAGGAGTTGTAACTAACTTTTGAATTCTAACTAACTTTCAAACCTCCTAACTAACTACTGGACCTGCTATGACTTTTGATCTGTTTCCTTGCTATCTGATTCCTTGTCATCATATCATCATAACAACACTAGGACCTCCATTTAATAATCTGTAACATTGTAACATTCCTTCAACCTCTTGCAGCATGAGCCATTACAGAGATCAATCTAGCACATACTTGGAGGCAGGGGAAAAGGTCGATCAGGAAAGTACGCCAATTCAGACAAACAAACTAAGATTAGTTTCAACAACTTAGCAACAATCTCAGACCTACTCAAGGCCACACTAGTTTTGGCCACTACCAAAAGCTATAATTACAGCATTATGTCAAGCACTAATAATACAAGTTAATTCACTAGCACAGCAGGAGACATGTCTCCTGTTCTGCTGAAACTCAAGAAGTTGCTACTACATCCCAGCGCCATATAGTCCCATCTTCACAGCAGCTAAGTATGGTGCTGAAGAACAAAGACATAATTAGTTAATGCACAGGTTGCAAAAACATACGCAAAGAAGCAGGTAAAGTGATTTTGGATCTTAACCTTCCATCGAAAGACATGGCAGTCTGTCTAATTGGTAATTTAGATTGAACATGAGATAACCTGCAAAAGTCAAGCACAAACACTTGAAATCCAAAGCATTAAAATGAGGAGGATCAGACACTAGGGAGTAGCGCATGGACGGAGATCAACCTTGCAATAAGAGTTGGTGGGCTGGTCTGTAGGTCCCAGACAAAGATCTTCCCTTCTCTATTTCCTGTTAGATAAAAGGTCAAACGGTGAATTCAAGTTTGCTAGGAGAAACCAGGAAATGCATCGAAAAACTTTCCTTTGTATTCTACTTGGGCTAATAGCATAATATTAGATAATCTCGATTGCCCTCTGGGTTCCAAGTTACTTCATACCAAACTCAGAAACACAGATGGTCTTACACAAGCAGTAACATTTAATTCCAAATTTGAGCATTATCCAGTGATCAGCCCATTAATAAAATAAATGTTGAAAAAAATTGATAAAACACTTAGAATTACCTATAGCTGCTGCTTTGTAGTGAAAATCACATGAAAACTTGATGAACCAGATATCACACTCTGGGACAGGATACTTTTGGAGGATGTCAACGGTGCCCTAAACGTAGAGCAATATGTATTAGGAAATTTTCTATTTAGAAAATAATTACCAAAAAGACAGTCCCAAACATGACCGGACTAACCTCTCCAGGAGAGTGTTCTTTCATTTTTGGTTCCCATAGTACAATTTCATTGTCAACACTCTGAGTATTTCCAACAAAATTTACAGATCAGTACAGGTTATATGAGAAGACCATCTGTGGTCAAATATAAAGCTATCCTTTGCTTTTCCAAGGTTCCCAGGTTATTCTGATTTCCCCTCTCTGAATTCAGAATAGTAAATATCTCCAAGAAAAGGAAGCTAATGCCAATCAAGAATTCATACAGCAGAACAGTTGGAAAAAACAAACAACTCAGTAGTAAGCAGGTCAATCCATTCACCTTGGACAAGATAAAATCACCAAGCCATCTGTTACAGTCAACGTAGTTGTTATGGACTGAAGCTATGAATATCTGAAAGGATAAAAGGAGGTTACAGCAAGAAAAAAATCTCCAACCAAAGTTTCAGAAGGAAAAAGGCAGGGAAGGAGAGAAGCAATAAGACAATACTCACCGGAAACTGAACATATTTTGTGGGGAACTTGGAAGGAAGATCCGTCCAAGTAAATGATTTCTCTACATATGTCCAGAACTCTGCAGCACAAGATGTTCATCAGAAAAGACATGTCAGCTCAAATTGATGTTACTTCATTTATTTTTTCAAACTTGTGTAACCACTTAGCACCAATGGAATAGATGATGCAATACAAATCTGATCCACAGCCAACACTACATCCTCCTACCAATAACAACAGGACAGTATTTGCTGATATGCGACTATAAATGGGGTAGTAAAGTAGTCTAGATAACAAGCATTGTCAACGCCAGAATATGTAAATGTTTAGGATAACTGCATGCTGACTCATATTTCCTTCTAGTTGGTGCATTTATAACTACAATTGGATCTTTGAAACAATTGACTTAATTTCAACACTTGTAACCGAAGACAAGGATATCCTCATAGATATATCTGCTATTACATTAATGTATCCCATGTTGTAGATTGGGTGCAAGTCATTAGTTTAACACTCCAGGTAGTCGTGTCAGGTTCACGGTATATAGGTGACAAGTCACCAAATCCGAAAAAGTAGAGGCATCTCGTAAGCACAATATTAACATCATCCCAAAGCTTCTGGAGAAGCCCTGAGAACATGAGCAATCATAAGTTGCTCTTCTAGATATCACAACCTTTTCTCTTTTCCAAAGTTTTAGTAGATGATGATACTTAGTCAGTTAGCTGTATATCATTTCAACAATCTATGTAAAATGGGAAGTGTTACAAATTTTACCTTTCATTGACCAGATCTTAACAGTGTTATCCATTCCACAGCTAGCAATGCGATATATATCAGAAGGATGGAAGTCCTACAACCATCACAAACCAGCGGATAAGCTCAAAATCCTAGTTCCTAGTATTGTTGACACTAGATGTGAAAGACATTACATTGCCACCAGCTCCATCGTTGGAGTGGGACTGCAGTTAGCAGAGTAACTTACCACACTGAGTACTTCATTTCGGTGACCCCCAGCACCAGCAAATACCAAAATGCATATTCCAGTATGAACATTCCACAAGCGAACGGATTCATCCTGGAACACTCGTGATAATTAAAATATGCCATGTGAAACAGATGCAAAATTGGTTGACACTCATCATACATCTTGCAACAGTACAATTGTTTCTTCCCATTTTAGAGGAAAATACAATTTTCCTTTTTGAGGAAGGGTTAAGAAACAAAGTAGGAGAAGGATACTTAAATAACATACTTTGCTGGCAGATACTACAAGAGATGGTTTCAAGGCTTGAGTCCTAATTTCGTTTATTGAGTCTCCATGCCCAACAAAGCTCTGTTCAATCATAAACAAGTAGATTAACAAAGGTGAATAGACATATGCTATTACGTTAACGTGTAACTAGTTTCAAGAGCACCTTTATCTTTCAAGTTTGTATTGTTAATAAAACTTAACATGGAACGAATCATGACAAAAAACTTAACTTGTTCATATCATGATGAACAAGATGGATCGGATCATGGAAGAAAGGAAATAATTTAGTGTTCAGATAAAGATTAATTAGATGGATGATACGAACTCATTTGCAGATATTCATTTTTTATAACTAAAGAAGCGGCTACTTTTGTTTAACCATGTAAAAGCGAATGAAAGATTTCATGTACAAGACCTTGTGTATCTTCTCATTGCCAGCATCAATAACACGGAGAATTCCATTTATTCCTCCCGCCACTACTAATGGACTCCCATCAATATTGCAGGCCCAACTTACCGTGTAAAATGATTCATCTTTCTGATCAACAAAGCACATGGAAAAGGCCAAAAGCTTTTTAAGCATAGGAGATGACATATGTAAAGTACAAATGCAACAACTGAGTACTTGCAACTTCTTACATCTTCATCAATATAAGATTGCAGCACAGCAATAACACCACCTTCGAGACATTGGTATACGGTAACCTGACAAACCAGCAGAAAATCAAAAGCATATAAGTCTGAGCTATCGACAATTGGCATACAGTAGAAATGTATACTGAAGCTAGCACTCTGATTCTTCTGTTATTATTATCTTCTTTCAGTTCCATATTATTGAACAATTCTCAGATGAAATGATCTACACCAAGAAAATACACCTCATTTACAAGAGCATGACCTTTCTGAATTATGAATTTATCTTAAGCAGTAAAAGTTTTGCATCATGCATAACTTTCAGGTTTGATAAGAAATAGAACAGTGTATAAAAGCATAACTTCACAATGTTAAGAGATAGTATAAGATTTTACAGTTTATACGTAATTCTGAAAATCATTATCTTTGGCATGGACAGTTTATAATAGTAAGGTACAGCATACAAGGTAACTTTGAACAAAGCTGGCCCACCCATCCTAAGTGCATAAAGACATTTTAGTTTGTGATGCATCAACGAATCTACCAAGATAAGCATAAGAGCAATTGTAGGAAACAAAAGAGGTCCTTGAACCATCAACATTAAAGCAACTTTCAGGTCAATTTTTGGCACATTTCATCTGAAACGAGCAACAGATGAGCTAATATTGACCTTAAGGTGTTAAAACAAATAGATAGACCAAGATGGGAAAAAAAAAGATTGATGTTTTCTACCTAAATAGTACAGATGTTTTCTACCTAAATAGTACAGCTTTTCTGTATCACATTCACCAAGCTAACAAGTAGTAGTAAATGCCCAAAATCACATGTGTTCTGCACTTCTCAGCCCTAATTGAAAAGCAGAATGCGAAACACATCCTAAAAGAATGATTTTTTTTAAAATTTCATACTAATTCATGAAGTCAAAAAGCACAAGAACAACAACAGCAGCAAAGCTTCAACCTCAAACTACTGGGACGGCTATATCCCTACCCGTTAACCCGTTTCATTTGAGAACTCAATTATTTTATTAGCGTTACTCCCGAAGGTAACACACAAATCGCTAACCAAACCAAAAATCGGTATAATTTTACCAATCCCCTAAAGGAAAAAGAAGGAGGAGATTAAATACTCGATTTCCGTCCACAGCAACAAAGAGATTGAAGTAGCGAGAGTCGATGAAATTGAAGACAATGGCGTATAATGGGCGGTTGCCTTCTTTTTTGTTGTTGTTCTTCCATTTGTTGGGTTGTTGGATTTTGCAAGTCATTCTGTATTTTCTTTTGTTGGACGGCGTTAGTGATCCCACCATTGGCTCACACCCTATAGGGATTTTCGACATTGCTCTCTGCTTACTCTGGTGCCTCAGGTTAGAGAAGAAAGAAAAAAATGGAAAGAGGACGTTTTTCTCACTACTTTTATACCCCTCTCACTGTTTCTCAATTTTCCTTTTTCGCCAAAGTTTTAGTATTTAGATTCTATGTTTGGTTTAGTAATAAATTTTGTAAGGTAATCTAATAAATTTATAATTTTGATGAAAAAGAATCATTCAGTAATCATTTAAAGAATCATTCAGTAATCATTTTTGTGTAAATGAGGCTAATTAATCTGAACTGTCTGATTAATTTATTAATCATCAAATGTCTAGATTGAGTCGAGGTTCTATAAAAAACGGCCTCTCTACCTTCACGAGGTAGGGTAAAGTCTGCGTACACACCACCCTACCCACTTGTGGGATTACACCAGGTATTTTGTTGTTGTATCACATACCTAGATTATCCGTAACACTTGTGGAATGGAAACAGCGATAAATCCTAAAAGCATGAAAATTTGAAACTTCCATATTAATTCATGAAGCCAACAAGCACAAGAATTACAATACAGATGCTTCAACCTCAAACTAGTAGTATATGCTCAAATCAGACTCGTGAATTCTTGTACTTCTCAGCCACGTTGCCAGTGGGGAGCCAGGATTTTCACTAAGGGAAAATATTAAAAAATAAACACATGAAGAAGCCAAGGGGGTTCAACATCTCCTATATATACATAAAAACTAATTTTAACCATGTATAAACATTGTTATTTTTCAGATGAACCCCCTCGTCCCTATGTGGCTCGGCCCCCATGTTGCTCCGACTCTCCAAAAAAGTTGCCGCACCCGTGTCGGATTCTCTAAAATGCACTACATTTTGAGTATCTGACACTCACCCGTCGACATTTTTCAAGAGTTCGAGCCACATAGCTTCTCATCCCTAATTGAAAAAGCAGAACTCGAGACAAATGCTAAAAGAATGAAACTTGATACTTTTATACTAAAACATGAAGCCAACAAACAGAAGAAAAACAACAACAAGAGCAATGCTTCAACCTCAAACAACTGGATCGGCCATACCGTACCCGTTAATCCGTTTCAATCCAGAAAGCTGACATAAAAATCTCTAACAAAACCAATACTCCCTTTGTCCCAATTTATGTGATATATTTTCCTTTTTGGTCTGTCCCAAAAGAAAGATACATTTCTATATTTAGAAATAATTTAACTTAAAACTTTCCCTTAATAAAATGATTTACATCAGCACAAATATATAAGGTTTGTTTCAGACCACAAGTTTCAAAAGTCTTCCTTTCTTTCTCAAAGTAAAATTATATCACATAAATTGAGACGAATGGAGTAATTGGTTAAAAAAAGAAAACCTACAGAGAAGAACAAAGAAAATAGATTTGACCAAACCCCTAAAAGAAAAAGAACAAGGATGAGACGGAATACCCTATTTCCGCCAACGGTAGCAAAAACATTGAAATAGACAGCATCAATGAAGTTGAAAACAACAGCATATAACGGCCGTTTGCCTTCTTGGAGTCTGTTAGTCACTCTGTATTCCTTTTTCTTTGACGGTGTTAAAGATCCCACCACCGGTTCACAACCTATGGGTACTTTCGACATTGTTGTCTGTTCACTCTATGCAGGTTAGACACCAAAACACTGGAAATACTAGTATGTGTTTGTCCGTCCAGCGAAGCCCCTTCTGATACCCCTTCGCTTATTTGATGCTTCTAATTTATGTATTATTACTGCCTCCGTCCCAATACGTTTGTCTTAGTTTGACCACTTACGGAGTAGTTACGGAATTTAAGAAATAAAGTGTGATGTTAAATTTTATAAAATTAAATTAGAGAGGTATGTAATATATTAATATGTTCTTTTAATTTTGTGATTTTAAATTTACCATGTATTCCTTCTGCCTCAAATTAGTTGTCATGTTTTGTTTTTTGAGAGTCAAATTAATCAATTTTTGGAGTTAAATTGGATTAGATCAGTTCAATATTTTGAAATTATAATTTAGATATTTAAAAACTACACGAAAAGTATTACAAGTTGCAATTATTCTCATATCTGTATGGTAAAAAAAATATATCTCAAAATGTTAGTTAAAATTTATATAGTCTGACTTTTAAAAATTAAGTGGACAAGTAATATAAGGAGCAAAGATGTTTGAATTGTTAATTTACTAACGGTAGAAAGAGTTATTCTTTTTGGGATATCTCAAAAAGGAAAGTAAGACACTTAAGTTAGGACGAGGGAGCAGCGTTTATTAAATTTGAATTAGAAAAGTCCCATAATTGGAGGATAAAGTGTTTCCTAACAACAGTGTTTTATATTCAGCCGGGCTGAAACACGAGACCTGATTAAACATAACGACACTATTTATCATTTCACCACAATTAAGTTTCAAAAGACGTAGTTAAAAGTTGAAATTATGTTTTGTATATAAAAATACGACTAAAATTTTGTGACTAAAGTTTGAAAATTCAACTTATTTTTTAACTTGAAATAGCAATTCATAAAAAATTGTTAATGCTAAGAGGTAAGATCGGTTAGAACAAGATGATCACAAAAAGAATTATTGAATAACTTAGAAAGATAAATATTACTGCTATGGATATTCTAATATTGAATAAATGAGTATCTCCTGTAGATAGATTTAGGTTCTATTTCAAAAGTAGTTTTTAAAATGTCAACATATTCAAGTTTGTTTCGTTGTTATATGTTTGCAGATATTTTTTCTTACAGATTTCATTGTGGAAGACGCATTTTTTTCCTGAAGATTTGTACATGATATAACTCTCCATGCATAATATCATAAAAATGAATACAAATGTTTGACTGCTACTTCGAATTGGCAATAGGTTCAAAAAAGTATCTACACATATTAAATGTAGAAGATATTTGTACCCTATCGCAGTAAGATATCATGACATAAGTGTTTGGAATAAATTCCATTTTGAGAGACGTGAAAAAGCACTATCTTGTATAAAGGTTCTTGACATAAGTCCTTTCGTCAATGCATTTCTTTAGTCTTTCAAATTTCATATTTTAAGTTTGAAGTTGCAGTAATGAGTTAGTTTGATAAGAAAATACTTATTTAAAACAATTTCCAACTATGAATTCAAAATTTTGAAACCAAATTAATGGAAAAAGGGGCTAGATTCTATGCTTGGTTTAGTAAATAGTATTTCTAAGGCAATCTAATAAATTGTATATTTTGGATGAAAAAGATTCATTCATTAGTCAATAATAATGTAAATGGGGCTAATTAATCTTAGATGATTAATTAATTACCTATCAGCTATCTAAATTACCACTTTACCGTAACGCTTGTATAATGCAACCCGAACAAAGTTCCAAAATTTGCTATCCAAAACCAATTTCCTAATAAATAAACCGTTAATAGACAAAGTTAGAATATTTCAAAAGTCTTAAGTTAATCTTCACGGTCCATTTCTCCATGAATTGTTTCACTATTGATTTACGCCCAAGTTTAAATATAGTTATTTTTTAACGAATTGATACCCTTAAATAAGGGTGGCTTTGCTAATTGCTTGGAGACCACTTCTATACAGTAATTATAGTACTAAATTACACAATTATCTCTTGCAAAATAGAGAAGTAACAGTGTGTTTGCTAACGTCTATAACTTTTTAAGACTAATTAAACTACACATAAAATATAGTAATAAAAGAGTATATTATCTATATATATAAATTGCAACTACTGATAGTTATATTGATATTTTTTATAAAAGAATTCTATTCAGACTACTATATGTAACAAAATTCTGTAATATAGTTAAAAAGAAATTTTAAAGAAGAAACACCTAGATCTTGTAGAAATAGGGGCCATTGGCATTTAAGTCCTTATTTTGTGCTGGTCTTTAATTTTTGCCCCTCGTAAACAAATAATTTTTTCGAGAGATATAAGTATCATAATATCCCACAAGTTATGCCTCGCATGATTTTTCCTTTAGCGAGACCTAAGTTTGATTGCTAACCGATAAAAATTAAAGACAAACTCATTTGAAGGGCAAGCTGTGCAATTTCTTCTAGAAAAAATAGTTGTTATTGACCACTTTTCGCCCCTATCTTTTAAAATAGGCTTGATACATTGAAAACTCCTTAACACTCGAACTACGACGTATTCTAATTATGCATATACATGATAAAGTGTACCTATTAGATATTTTTCAGTTCAAATTTTGAAAAAATATTTGCGCGTGTTCTCAAATGTTCATTACGTAGATAATTATGCAGATTCGACTCAATAAGCACTTTGGACATTGACAACAATTAAATTGGGAGAAAAAAATATCCACGTAGACGTCAAGCAGGATAATAAAGACGGGGATAAGGGGAATTACGATTTGGGGGTAAGTACGTCCTCAAAGCTGGATAGTAAAAGTAAATATATCAAAAAATGTATTAACGACGGCAAATATGACTTTTTCTGAAGAGTACGAGGGCAAATCTGACCTTTTCCGAAAAATAAGTTACGAACAAAGGGATAAACGGAAGGCGCAATAAACTTCCGTGGAAAAAAGGACATAAATGGTCCCTTAACTATGAGAGGAGGTTCAAAATAGTCCCTTAACTATGCACTTAGCAATTTTGGTACTTTAATTTTGCCACAAGTTAACAAAAATGGTCCCTTAACTATGAGTGTTGGTTAAAAATAGTCCCTTATGTATGCACTTAACATTTTTGGTCCTTTAAGTTCGCCAAAAGTTAACACTTTTAGTCTCCGACAAAATATTCATCGAATTCTATTTGTTAGATTTGACGAGAACTATGAAAAAATGAAAAAATTAGCGAGAACTCACATTTAGAGGTATGCATTACTAAAGAAAAGGCCAAAGACCTCGAGACAAAACCAACGAACGTTAGTTGGTTATATGAAAAAACCAACAGACTTGATAATGTCATAAAATAGTGTCTCGGAATACAAAGACCGAGGACTATATCGATTAAAACCGAGGGAGTCTATAGGCTAAGTAAATACACCAAACCTTAGAAATAAATTAGAAATAGCAGAAAGTACAAAAATTGTCACTACTAAAAACAAGCAAAAAGACGATGGACGGAAACCAATGGATAAAATTGGGGCACACTATTTTTATTTATTTATAGTTTTTATTGTTTTTACGAAAATCGACGGACGTCCGTCAATTATTTTCAAGGAAAAATGCGCGGAAACTATTTTTTTTTAAAAAAGAATCACTACGATGGAAGTTTTATTTTTGGGTTTTTCAGTAAAAACGAGTCTAGTGTATTTTACTTAGCCGATGGACTCCCTCGGTTTTAATCGACAGAGTCCATTGATCTTTGTGTTCTGAGACACTATTTTCTGACATTATCAAGTGATACGATCCGACTTGTGGAAGACACGGATTCAGATAACAAAAATGCGGAAACAAAAGATAGATTGGAAATCAAGGATGAGAAGTGAAGAAATTGGGATGAGAAATAGAGAGATAGAGTAAGACCCAATTAGTAAAGGAATTATAGGCAAACTTACGTATATGAAACCTAAGCCCTCCTAATCGATTCCTATTAACGAACCTATCCTATTTGATAATCAATTAAGAGTAATCCAAGTGAATCCACAAATGAACAACTCTATTGAAAATCAATGGACAAGGGTTTCATAGCCAATAATGGAATCCACCATGATTAACTATCACTAATCACTAGATTAGCACTATACTAAACTACCAAACAAATTATCACTCAATTTAGAGTATTCATCTCAATTCAATATAATATACCTAAAGAAATGAAAGACAAGGTATATATACAAGCTAAGTAAAGAAGATTAATAGGCAATTACAATGCTACCCTTAATGAAGTAAGGGCCTTGTTTGGCTAGTCTTCTTAGGGTAGTCTTCAATTCAAGGATTGACCTTTAATGGTCATACTTGTCCTTCCTTGCATAGATGACCCTCTAATCAACCTTGCATGCATGACCTTCTTGGAATCATAACCTTCCTTGCACAAAGTAGCCACTTGCACAAATAGCCCTTTGCGCAAATAGCCCTCCAAGCTATCTTCCAAGTCTTGTGGGCAAGGACCTCGATCTCTAGATCTCCCAACCAAGCAATCTCCCAAACCTTGTAGGATTCCACCTCTATGAAGCTTGTAGAGACTTAGCTCTCATCATTGATCATCATCAAGTGTGTAGTGTGGAAATACATACGTGAGACCCTTTGAAACGCTCCGAATGTGGTGAATAACCTCCCATGAAAATCATAGACTCTAAGTTGAGCTCCACCACGAATCATAGGCTCTATAAATGCACCCGAGCCAATGAGAATCATATCATCCTCCCCTTCTTTAAAAGGATTCGTCCTCGAATCCGAACCTAGCAAAAACCAAGGGAAGACAACAAGAAGCAAGATCCTTAAAGCATAACGGTTAGTGTTAGCACAAACAAATCGACCAACATACCAAGGATGCACAAATTTGTGGTATAACCACTCATCAATAATCAATGTGAAGAAAGACTCCACATATGAGGCACCAAGAAGTTGACCCCTCCAAAGATTACGACACGAGGGTAAGATAAGGAAATCGAAGGACCTAAGACAATAAGCATACAATGCTACATTGATTCTAGAAAACATATCACACATCGGACCCTCATTGCGCAAATAAGAACTCTCCAAAGGTCGTCCCACAACCAATGCACAATAATTAGCACCGGGGTCGAAGAGAAAAATTATCCACAAAGCATGGCTAAGGAGACACTATTCACCCCGCAAATACCCCTCTCAATCAAGGATACACCCTCAACACAAACATGAGTGTCATCATAGGAAAATAGGTAATAAAGAAAGGTGTTACACAAAACAACTTCTTCAACTAAAGTGACCTCAAGTGTAGACTAATTATGGGGTTCAAGCACAAGTTCAAGCAAGCTACTACTATTTGGAACACTCATGGAAGAAGTGACAATTTGCAAACAAGTTTCACCTTCTTTTTCAAAACATCCTTCCCTAACTATCATGTTATTTGCCTTCAAGGGAAGGTTTCCATCACAAGGGAAAGGGTTATCTAACCTATGCCAAGCTAGAAGTAGCATCTCCCCATCCCTTAGGTTAGGAGATCTAGCACAGTCCTTCCAAGAAGTATGCTCTTGTTCATGTAACTCACTCCCCTTTAAAAGCACTCTTCACTTTCAGAAGCCATTCTTGAATTCGACGTTGGTCCATCAAGTGGATCACAAAACCTCAAGAAGGATCCCTCGTCATCGGGGATGGTGTCAAGAACTTTACCCACCCCATGCTTGTCATCAAGACTAAGCTCATCATCATCCCATAGTAGGTCACAAAACACATTATAGTCTCCAAAGGAAACTACATGCTCAACATTACCACACACCCCACTAGGCACATCATTTCCACAAGTCATATCAACTTCAAATAAGGCATTATCTCTAATGGGAGGACAATCATTAAACGATAAAGGTTCAAAACATGCAATTCTTATAAGGACAAATGTCATTTTTTCCAATCACTTTCATGCATATGACCAGATAAGTGATCAACTATATCAACATCATCACTAAATTAGGGGTCATTAAGCATATCATAAAGTTCCTCAATTAGCGTACTATCATAGCAATCAAATTGATCAAGTACCCGTACTAGTTGAACGCAAATCGATCTTGCAAGAAGAATCAACTCGGTCATCGCTAGATCAACTAGTGAACTAACAAATCATATGACAATGTATTAACATGCAAATCATAGGGATCAACACTAGGTGGACACAAATTGATTTTACAAGAAGAATCAAGATAGTCATCAATAGGATCAACTAGTGTTGGAGCACCCATATCAACTATATTGTCAATAATCAATGAAGATCTAAGCTCAACACATGGTAAAGATTCATTAAGCTTACATAAGGATAAGCTATCACTCACACTCAAGTCAACATGCTCATTCACAAGATTTGGAGTGTTAAGATTAGCTATTTTACCTTGAAGTGCACACAAAGTATCTTCTTTACAGTGGTTCGCAACTTAGGACCCCATTTGCTCCTCCGGGAAGCTCTCAACTACCTCATGATCTTTCAAAGTTCGAGGTTCATCATTCGGTTTGCTTCTAAGGATACCTGCACCATCACTCGAACAACTAGAGAAGAAAGAAAAGTTACCAGAGTTAGAATGGAGTTCTGATAACTCCCTCACATCACTCCTCACAACCTCTCCTTTTTCCACTCTAGATTTTTCACTTTTCGATCCCTTAATCTTCTCAATCTTTTCTCTCTCAATTTTGTGGGAGTTGAGATAAGTACCAAGTACTTCTTTGCAAGGGTTAAGGAAACCCTCTACTTAATCTTTTCGTTTGCTTCACAAGGCTTAGACTTCTTCACCTTCATTTGTTGTTCCTTGCGTAAGCGTTCCATCATTAGGTGAATCTCTTCTAGATTCTTCTTCGCCCATTATTGGAATGTAGATGGTTGGGGTGGAACGATGGATGTTTGGGGCGGTGGAACTCTTTGGGTGGAGGTGGTTGTGGTGTTGGGATTGCACAAGGCATGTGCTTGTCCCGGGGTAATGGTTGGTGTAGTATCTTGGGCTTTATCCCTATCACCTTTATTCCTAGAACGGGGAGTGCCCATTCTACTCGAACCATCCGCTTGAGTTTTCTTAATACTCACCATCCGCTCATCCATACCATTCAACTTCCCATCCATACTTTCCATCTTCGATGTCAAACCCGACATTTGCTTCGTGAGCATAGCCAATGAACTTGCTATGGATGACATCCTTATGTTTCCTTCTCCTCATGACTCCTCTTCTTGTACCTACAAAATGAGCAAACAAGATTAGTAGCAAGGTTCCTCACATCTCTCGTATTTGCACTCAAGCTTACCTCTAAACCTAAAGCTTCTTCCGATGTTGGCAATGAACCGCTAATCCCAAATCAATTCACAAAGTTGCTAATCTTTGTGGAAGAATAGATTCTTATTAATTGAAAGACAGATGACTCAAAATCTAACGAAAAGAGCCAAAGAAGTTTCAACGAGGTTAAAACGAAAAAAACTTGAAAAGAATTGGCACGAAAGAAATACGGACTCAAGAACTAGTTAACAACCAAGTAAGGATCAATTACTAGTTGTTAATTAGCTAGGACAACTAAATAAATGAGAAGAAGAAGTGAACAAACCTTGGCTAAACACTTAGACAAATTTGGGAAGTTTTTGGCCAACACTTAGAAAATTCGGAGCTGCTTGCAGCGTGTTTTTAAAACACATATAATCTTTTTCTACAGAGCTCCGATTGATGAACGGGTTGTTCATTTGGAAAGAAGACTCGATGAACTTCAATTTAGATAGGTTATGTCTCTCGTAACTCCTTATACACACAAAGATATGCCCCTCTCAAGTTGGACCAAAATCTGCCAACACTTCAAATTTTTTCTAAGTGTTGAAAAATTCAAGCCTCTGAATTTGGGCCCCACGCGCCCATCAGGCGTGACTGGGTGTGCGTCAGGCGCGACGCTGACGTGGCTGCTGTCGCGGCTGCTGATGTGGGCCCACAATCAGAAAACTGGACTAAATATTTCTGATTTTTTTTTGGGCCTACAAACACTTTTGACCTCTTTCTTGAAGAATTGGATCAAAGGCCTCTTTTTAGTGTCTTCTTCCTCTTGAAGATTTGAATGTTCTCAAGAACACTAAGAACAATTCAAAATCCAATGTATGTCCAAATCAACTTCGCTTCCTCCCAAATTTCGGCTATGAGCTCCCTTTCACTTGTAGAACAAAGCCCACTATAAATTACGCTTCAATTTCCGCCCTATCATCAAGACCCACTTTCAAGTTCTTCAAGTCCTTCAAAACCCAAAAATGGTAGATCCTTCAAATTAGCTCCAAATTAACTCAAATTTCGGATCTAAGTTCTCTATGATGTGGAGAACAAAGCCCAATAGGTTTCAACCTCCAATTTTACCTCCTTCAACCAAACCCAAACTTGTTCTTCAAGCTTGAAGCTTCAATAATAGTGAAATTCTCAAAATACCTTCAAACTCCACCAAACTTCGAATTTAGATGTATTCCACTTCAACAAACTCAAATGCAACTTCAAAAAAACTCAAATCAAACCACAATTGCAATTTTCGATTTTTTTTGGAATTTTCAAAATATTTTTTTTCTTTTCAACCAAGGATTGAAGAATCAATGGAATGATCCCTCTACCTTGCTCTGATACCAAATGATACGATCCGGCTTGTGAAAGACGGGGATTCAACTAATAAAAATGCGGAAACAAAAGATAGATTAGAAATCAAGGATGAAAAGTGAAGAAATTGGGATGAAAAATAGAGAGATAGAGTATTCATCTCAATTCAACATAATATATCTAATGAAATGAAAGACAAGCTAAGTAAAGAAGACTAATAGACAATTACAATGCTACCCTTAATGAAGTAAGGGCCTTGTTTGGCTAGTCTTTTTAGTGTATTCAAGGATTGGCCTTCAATGGCCAAACACGTCCCTCCTTACATAGATGACCCTCTAATCAACCTTGTATGCATGGCCTTCTTGCAATCATAACCCTCCTTGCGCAAAGTAGCCACTTGCACAAATAGCCCTTTGCGCAAATAACCCTCTAAGCTCTCTTCCAAGTCTTGCGGGCAAGGACCTCGAGCTCTAGATCTCCTAACCAAGCAATCTCTCAAACCTTGTAGGATTCCACCTCTATGAAGCTTGTAGAGACTTGGCTCTCATCAGTGATCATCATCAAGTGTGTAGTGTGGAAATACACACGTGAGGCCCTTTGAAATGCTCCAAATATGGTGAATAAGCTCCCATGAAAATCATAGGCTCTAAGTTGAGCTACACCACGAATCATAGGCTCTATAAATGCACTCAAGCCAATGAGAATCATATCATCAAGTCTGCAGGTTTTCCTCATTTTTTTTGTATAACCGACTGACGTCCATTGATTTTGTCCCGAGGTATTTACCTTTTCTTTAGTAATGTGTACCTCTAAATGTGAGTTCTTGCTAATTTTTTCCTTTTTTTCATAGTTCTTGTCAAATCTAACAAAATAGAGTTCGATGAATATTTGTCGGAGACTAAAAGTGTTAACTTTCGGCGAACTTAAAGGACCAAAACTATTAACTGCATACTTAAGGGACTATTTTAAACCAACCCTCATAGTTGAGATACCATTTTTGTTAACTTGTGGCAAACTTAAAGGATCAAAACTGTTAAGTGCATAGTTAAGGGACTATTTTGAACCTACTTCCGTGTCTCCGAATGGTTAGCCGGAACCAATCAGAGCTTCGATTCTCTCTGGTGGCGGTCCCAGCCGTTACATGTTTCAGATTCAGTAGAATCTTACTCGTCCATTAGCAAACGACCCGAAGCTCGGACCCGGCTCGCTCGAGCATATAACCTGGTCCGACTTCCTAATACTTCACCAGCTCCTTCCTCTTGCTACTTTTTCTAGGCCCTAACTGAAAAGCAGAACGCCAAACACATCCTAAAAATGAAACTTTATATTTTATACTAAGTCATGAAGCCAACAAACACAAGAACAACAACAACAAGAGCAAAGCTTCAACCTCAAACAACTGGGTCGGCTATAACTGTACCCGTTTCATTACAGAATTCAATAATTTGACTAGAGTTACTTCTAAAATACAAATCTCTAACCAAGAATTGGTCGAATTTTACCAACAGAGGAGGAGGAGATTAAATACTCGATTTCCGCCGACAGCTTCAAAGTAATGAGAGTCGATAAAGTTGAAAACAATGACGTATAACATAGGGATTTTGCCTTCTTTTCTGTTGTTCTTGGCATTTTTGGATTTTGTTACATTGGCTAATATTTACGGGAAGAAAAAGATGTGATTAAACTTGGTAAATTTCATGGTAATATTGATATTATATATATATATATATATATATATATATATATATATATATATATAATAAAATAAAACCAAATATTATTGGTTTCTAAAAATTTAAAACCAAACCCAAAAAAATATCAATTTATTTAATCGGTTTGATTTCATTTTCGGTGTGGATCGTTTTTAACCAAACCAGGAACGCGCCTAGTTGTGCCATTTAAATGCTTGCAACATGAAAGAGGTTTGCACCCAGATCTCTGTTAGACCTTTTGTTTTATTATAGGTCAAAAGTGCTATTTTCCATGAGGAGTGGACTTTGTTGCTCTGAGGAACTCACAATTCTGTTTCTTTTAAAGACTAATTTAATCATAACATGGTAACATTTTGATTGCATGAGCCAATTTACAATTAGTATATTTGATGGCTTTTATGATGTATGCCTGTATTCATATGATTTTTGCTATAGAAGCTATTCTCGAACACACACTTAGAATCTCAATTGCAAATCAGGGTTAACTGCAATGTCTTTCTGTCACCAAGTTAATCATCAGCAGCTATTTGATTTCGAAATCGTATTTTGTTTAAATACTGTCAAAAACTTGTTCTTCCTCCAGTGCTGTGCCCATAAAA
This sequence comes from Lycium ferocissimum, assembly GCF_029784015.1. Lineage (NCBI taxonomy): Eukaryota > Viridiplantae > Streptophyta > Magnoliopsida > Solanales > Solanaceae > Lycium > Lycium ferocissimum. The sequence continues at coordinate 54,912,112 of NC_081348.1, forward strand.
GTTTTCAATGTTTTGCATTTGCATCTTGTCTATCTTTTAGACTTCTAGTAAAACCTAATTTGGGGTTACTGAGCTGCCTGCTTAATTCATTAAAAATTCACAAAAGCTAAACAAAAAGTAGTTGTATAGGATTACTAAATCATCTAATAAAAGGTGCATATGATTGGAGAAATCTAGAGGTAATCCAATCACATAGCGAGTAGTAGGGTTCATTGGCTCAATGACCACCCACGTTAACGACTGAAGGTGGATGTGCGAAGAGAAAAAGTTGTCAGTTCAACTCTTATCCAAGTTTGAATTGGTGTTTAACTTGTACGTTAATATTATTTTATTTCATGGTGTGTGTTAGTATTAATTCTTTTTTGCTAGCTAGTATGAATGTATTTACAATGTCACTACACCAACTATTATAGTAGTACTAAATATTAAGAAAAATTATTGAGGGGATAATTATATCAACAAACAAATGTTACGATCGGAAAATATGTAAAAGATTAAATTTATGAAACATCAAGACTTTTTCAATCATTCATTATAGAATTTACAGTTCTTGAAATATCTGACAATGCCAAAACATGCAACTTTTGTTGAAATATTCGTAATATCTTTAGTTTTTACTAGAATTTATCTTCTTTTTTTTTTTTTTTTTTTTTTTTTAAATTTGAATATTGGAAAAAGATGTTCGTAAGTTTAATGAGATTATTTATGACCGCGTGAAGCACGACAAAATACCTAGTTAAGAATATTTACAGAGTACTTCTACAAATTTGCACCCCCCATATTGATTGGGTATCACCATCCAAGGCTTCTTCTGCATGTTAGAGGGTGTCGATTGATACGATTTTACTCTGCTGGGATTCGAACTCATAATCTCTGGTTTCATAGACCAGCGAATAAGGGAATTTGCACGATTGCCCTTATTCTGGGGTGGTCTTTAATTTTTTCCCCTTCAAATCACTGGTCTAGAATTTTTGCCCTTCGCCTAATACCCTGATGTTCTAGATTCGAACCCCGGCCAGTAAAGAAATATATATTCCGCAAGACAGAATTTCGTAGCAAAATTAGGGTTATTCAGGCAAAAGTTAGGCCTTAAGGCAAACTTTTGCCCAAAATTAGGCCATAAGGTAAACTTCTACCTTAAGGTCTAACTTTTGCCCGAATAGGCCTAATTTTGGGCAAATGTTAGGCCTTAAGGAAGAGGTTTCGCAAAGCCTTGCCTTGCAATTTTTTTTTTTTTTGTGTGAGCGGGGGTTCTAACACAGAATCTCGGGATATTTGAGGCCACTTTTTTAAGCAAAGAGAAAAAATAAAAGACCGGCAATTTGAGGGGAAAAAATTAAATATCAGTGCGTTTGAAGGGCAATCCGCACAAAAAATGTACTGTACAACACATATTTTCAGTAAATGAGATGTTAGAGCAAAAATCTTTTTTTGTGCGGACTGTCCTTCAAATGCACTGGTTTTTAATTTTTGCCCCTCAAATTGGTGGTCTTTAATTTTTGGCCCTTTCGCCTAATGCCATGAGGTTTGGGTTCGAACCCCGGCTCAATTAAAAAAAATAAAATCGCAAGGTAGAGTTTTGTAGCAAAGTTAGGCCTATTCGAGTTAAAGTTAGGCCTTAAAACAGAATTTTGCCTTCAGGTATAAGGCAAAACTCTGGCTGATCGGGGAGAGTTTGACTACAAACTCTACCTTAAGGTAGAGTTTCAAACTCTCTCTGAAGGTAGCAAATTTTTTCCTTAAGAATTTAAACTCTGCCTTGTGATTTTTTCTTTTAAATTTTTGACTGAGCAGGAGTTTGAACCCGAAACCAAAGGGTTCTAACGAAGGGTAAAAATTAAACACCACCAATTTAATGGACCAAAATTAAAGACCATCCGCACCAAAGGACAATCCTGCAAATGACTAGGAATTGGAGGGACAAAAATTAAAGACCAGTCCATATGAAGACCAATCCGAGCAAAAACTTGAATTGAAGGCCGTATAGAATGATTGGCCCAAAACCTAAAGCTCAGTTGCTTCTGGCCCATATCCATGGCGGTAATCGCCAATTAGTCCCGCCCATATTTCTATTTCCCACACCCCACAATAAGAGAAAAACATTCAAATTTTGGAACCTCAATTGAAACTAACCCAACAAACCAGCTCATCAATCTTCGTCACTTTCATCTCATTACATCTCCACCGTCAAATATCCTCATCAACGGCCAATATTATTTCCCATCACCACACATAGATCGAAGTTCTCAACAATATCACCACCCTTTAAATAGACCAAAGAGTAGAGTCCATATCTCCATTCTCATCTCACTCTCTTCATTACTATTCAAATTTCTTAAAGCTTCCAATTATAATTAGGTTCACCATTCTATCTGTATACTGGTAAAACCGAGAAAACGGATATCCTCGATTTCCCGATGTGAAAGCTATGCTCGGTCGGTATGAGACCGATCCTATCAGGACCCAGTATCCAAGCTCGACTTGGAACGAGGTATTAAAGCAAGACGGAAGGACGGTTAGGGAACGAGGCGTTAAAGCAACGCGGAAGGGCGGTTAGACACCATGACAAGAAGATCGAAATATCCGCCATCAGCCGGATATTTCAAAGACCACTTGCCTTAACAATTATCAGCAGATTCTGTTCTTTTTTTAGAATTCTACTAGGGTTAGGACTCCTCTAATATATAAAGAGGAGGCCTCCATTTATTTTCAGTCGATTTTTTCCCCAATACAGAGATATACCGTGTACTAAGCAGGCAATATAATCTTCAAATTTCGTTCATCTTTTCTAAGTTTCTCATTATTACTCATTGTTCGCATCCGGGTTATACGGATTGACCCTTTCCGCACTCGAGGCCGATCAAAGCATTATCGCGGTCGACTATATATTTCATTCTACTTCTTTGTTTGTTGTATAATCTAATGTCGTGTTAAACTAAATCATATATCCTTAGCACCGCGTGCAAATTCAACTGTTATCCATTTTAAGGATAATCAGTTTGGCGCCGGGCCTAGGATAATAGTGGTGGTTTAATACGAATTCTGATAACACTCGATATTTTTACATTTGTTCTTTGAAGTTTAATTCGAGGTTTACCCGACATGTCAGACTCTCATTCTGTCAACTTTCACACCGAATCAAGCCACCACAAGGGAAACGATAATGGGGTACCTAATAACAACATACCCCCATTCGATCCCAATCAGATCGGATCATCAATAGGCGACGTGCCCGTCGGCGGGGATAGTGGAGCCACGCTGCAACAGCTCCGGAACCATTTGGACATGGCTATGGCACAGTTGCAAGCCCAGCAGGAGGTTATAGCACAACTGCAAAATCAAAATCGAGCACTCGGCGCTGCTCCATCTGAACAGACCGAGGAAACCGCAGAAAGGCACATTGTTGGAAATAACGGGAACAATCTCGGACAAAATGTCGACCTGATAAGGATGCTCGAGGAACTAACAAAACGAGTAGAATCCGGGGAAAAGAAGATAGAGCCGAACGACAAGAAGGCGGAGAACTATAACTCAAGGGTCGACCAAATTCTTGGGGCACCTCCGATGTTGAAGGGACCGGATTCGAAAAAATTCGTCCAAATGCCTTTTTCGCCAAGTGCTGCGCCGAAGCCGATCCCGAAGAGGTTTCGTATGCTCGATATCCCAAAGTATAACGGGACTACCGACCCAAACGAGCATGTGACTGCATACACATGTGCTATTAAAGGCAATGATCTCATCGAGGACGTGTGAGCTGGAAGGCCGCTTAAGAAGTTCCTGGGAAACCCCGTCTAAGGGAGCAATGATATGGTATCACAACTTACCTGAACATTCGATTGACTCATTTGCCATGCTTGCGGATGCTTTTGTGTAAGCTCATGCCGGAGCCATTAAGGTCGAAACCCAAAAATCGAATTTGTTCAACGTTAAGA